>NC_142651.1:106032361-106184722 GCF_055504915.1 Nelumbo nucifera
TTCTAAGATTTAATAACTTAATATTAGACTCATGACTCATTAATAAACTATTAATTATTCAATAATATATAAATAAAATAATTTAATTTAAAATAATTAATAAAAATATTAATCAATTAAAAACAATTTCATGATTAATTAATATTTCATAATAAATTATTAAAACCATTAATTAAGTCATAAGTATTAATAAAATAAAATATTGATAATAAAATAAAAATGAAAATATTAATTAATTGATTACGAAGAGAAAATAAGCATGATATAAAACAAACTTCATTTGATTACAAAAATAAATAAATTAATAACTTCAATTAGAAATACTTCTTACCAAGGTTTAAAGTAATGATACTTCTTACCAAGAAATACTTCAATTAGAAATCCTATATCTTTGGCCAACCAAAGAAACATAGTTTTTGTAAGTGTTAAATACCCCTAAAATTGACTCCCTATAAAAATGTTAGAATAACAAAGTAAAAATAAAGAGTACTTCATAATATCAAAACACCCCATACGTATGCACATGTATTGATACTTTGAATTTTGCTTCTTACTTCTTAGCTAACCAAGCACTAATTGATGATGCACAATCCGGCCGGTCTTAGCTGTCAATGATCTTGCCTCTGAACTGAGTGGCAGGGGACCTGAAATGGAGGGGGAGAAGAAGCTTCGGGGAGAACCCGGCGTAAGGGCTCCGAAGCTCAAGTTAGAATCTTTCAAAGGCAAGATAAGACAGATAGCGCAATAGTTAGCATACCTTGTTCTTGGGGGGTAGGGAGCCATTTATAACCACCTCGCGCACTCACTTCCAGGCTTCTGTCAGGTCGGGCATGATTATCTCTGAGCTCCTGCCAGTTCGGATGTCATCCCCTCTGGCCAAACAGAACCGCCACTGCTCCTTTTGTCGGAGCCGTCTCTACGGCTGGTAACGACGGTAGTAGGTGGCGGTAGCGGGAGGCCGTTAGAAGTGCGGCTGTCAGGCGTCAGATCCCAAATCAGTCAGGTGCGCCGCCCTTGGATACGGACGCCCTCGGTGTCAGGTACGTTTGGTCAGTCTGGTGTTTCGGAAGCGAAGTGTTGGAGTGGCGATCGAGATGTCTTGAGTTCGGTTTGGGGAGTGTTCCGAGTTGCCATGGGCCATTTCGGGTTACGGCTGTGGCTTAGAACCCGAGATAGTTCGGGCTCCTTACAGGGAGCTCGGGTCCTCAGTAGGGAGCTCGGGTTCTTAATAGGGAGCTCAGACTCCAGTAGGGAGCTCAGGTTCTCGGTAAGGAGCTTCGGACTCCTAGGGAGCTCGGGTTCTTGGTAGGGAGCTCGGGCTCCTAGTAGAGAATCCGGTCTAGTGGAGTTCGGGCTCAGAAGTGAGCTTGGACTTCGTTACTTTCGGTGCTCGTTTTGGGCGCTCTGCTGCCCCGAGTTGCTTGCTTTTGCCGTGTGTCGGGTGATTGCGAGGTCGGGCCAAATTTCCCGTCATCAATTGCCCCCCACTCCCTTCGACAAGGGTCCTGTCTTGGCGCGGGGAGTTCATAAGGTAGTAGGAGGATTTTGGTCCGTACTGAGGGTGCTCGCTTTAATTTGATTTTCAAAAAAGGCGCGCGTTTGGGAGACGTGATGGTAGCCATTCGGGAGTCGCGCTGCAGATGCTTTTTATTGCAAGGAGACGTGCGCTGACACCCTGTCAGTTTCGAGAAGATGCGTGCTGACGCCTCATCATCTCTGACAGGACGTGCGCGACGCCTCGTCAGTTTCGGAAAGACGTGCGCTGGTTGGCTTCGGAAGACGTGCGGTTAGCGCGGCTGTGGGCCGTTGGATTGGCTTCGATCTGGGCCGTCGCTTTCCGGCCGCTGTGGATATAAATAGTGGGGGGAGGGGGCCCCAGTCCTTGCTACTGTGCCTCTTGAGCTCGCGCCTAAGTGTCAGCCCGCGTCCCAGGTTCCTTGCTTGTTCGAGCTTTCGTGGTCTACTTCAGTCTTCTTTCCGGGTGAGTGCTCTTGGAATCTCGTTCCATTCCCTGATGTCTAGTTCAGAGGGTCCAGACAGTTCAAGTGAGCCCGATGTAGGTCCTGAGGAAGAGGTTGAACCTACAGGCCGAGGTGCCTCGGGTAGGTCGGCGTCCACCTCCCGTCGTGGCCGGGCTTTAGATCAGTTCGGCCCTTCGACTATGACGCCTGAGGGACTTCAATCCCTCATAGACTACTACAACTTGCCCGGGAAGCACGCCTTTCCATCCTCTTCTCGTTGAGGTTCTAAACCACTTCGGTGTGACGATCGGCCAGCTTCACCCGAACTCCGTTAGGAATTTAGTGGGGACGATCTCCTTATTCTGTGACGAGAACTTTCCTTTGGATTTGGAGATTTTTTCCTCTATTTTAATGCTGAAAAAGCAAGCGGGTCCCCTCCCTGGGCGTAGGCGGGCATACTACCTGTCTCCTCGCCCAGGTTTCAAGCTCTTACACGGACTCCCTAATAAGGTCCCGGCGTGGAAGCGGGTCTATTTCGGGGTGCGAAGTACGCTGGGGTGGCCGTTTCAGACCGGCTGGGGGATGGCTGCTCCCGACTCCGGCGTCACACTCGATAAAGAGACGGCGAAGGGCCTCCAGCAATGGGCGCGGCTTGGGCTGGAGTGTCAACGGTATCTAGCGGAGGCCAAGCTTATTGCTGCTGGCCTGAGTTCGGGTAGGTTCTTCCCCTAGCGATCCTATCTTGCTCTTCTTTTACTTGTTTTACTGATGCCGAACTCCTTTTCGCAGGTACGATGGACTCTCGAGGGACCCGAGGTGGGCACTTGTTCCAGGGCATGAAGAGGAGAAAACGGGTGGCTAAGTGAGCTCGCGCTGAGCCACCCCAGGGTGCGGAGCCCGAGGTACCGGACTACCCGACGGAGGATCAGCCTATGGAGCCCGAGATGGTTCCTCCTATGCAGGAGCCGGCGGGGGCTCCTTATGCCGAAACTACTCACACAGGGGCTCCCGCTTACTTCGAGTCTGCCCATACGCGAGTTGGGCCGTCGGGCTCGGAGGCCCCGGGGGACTTCAGGAGTGCTGTCACCTATTCACGCTCTTCAATGGAGTAAGGAGGCCATGTTTCCCGAGAAAGTCGCGGCGTGGACCGAGCTCCCTCTACACCAAGTGGCCTGCCGTGCCGTTACCCATGCCATGGTGGTAAGTGCTCCCTTCTTTAGAGTTCTTCGGCCTTTATTCTTCTATTCGTTCCTTTGATCCCTTGTTTCCCTTTGGTAGGTGAACTCTTCTATTCACGCCATGGCAAACCAGGTGGAGAGGTGCTCGAGGCAGGCGCGAGCTGCCGAGGAGGCTGCTCGCCTCGCACGGTCTAGGCAGGCGAAGTCTCAGAGAGATGCTGAGGCCATGGGAGTGGTGGTGAAGCATATGGCGGAATTGAAGCTGGACCTGCAACATCAGGTCGAGTATCTTCAGGAGGATATCCGGGAGAGGACTCAGATCTTCTCTCAAGGCATCGAAGACGCGAAGAAAAAAGCTGTCAGTGATTATATTGCTTCGTCGGATTTCGATGATCTGATGGTGGACTCCTACAGGAGGGGTTTCAAGCTAAGCCGGTGGATGATCCGAAATACGTACCCCGAGCTTGATACCAGCGCCATATCCACTTCGTGCATTACTCAAGAGATGGCTAATGCTGCGGATGCCGAACCGGACTTCGAGGGGGAGGCAGGTCCTTCGGGTGTTGTCGAAGTGGCTTCTGATAACGATGAAGTAGCCCCTGACTTGTAGAAGATGGTGGCCTTTTTTTTTTTGAATGTACACCTTTATATGAAATGAAATGTCTTTTTTGTTTAAGTGTTGGTTGTCCTATCTTCGAGCTGCGTTTTTTTTCCGAACTGACCATTTCGGTTCTTTAGTTCTTTTTTTACCTTGGCTTCGGGGTACTTGCCTTGGTGGTTTATAGGTAGTATCTTCTTAAGTTGACGACGTTCCATGCTCGGGGTACTTGTTTTCCTTCTAGGGTTTCGAGCTCGTATGTCCCCCCACCAAGTGCTTTCATTACTCTGTAGGGTCCTTCCCAGTTCGGCCCAAGTTTCCCTACACCGGGTTCAGGCACCATGACCTTATGGAGAACCAGGTCGCCGACGCGGAAGTTCCTCTTCTTTACTCGCGCGTTATAATACCGAGCTACCTTTTGCTGGTAGGCCGTAGTTCGTATGTGCGCGAGGTCTCTCACTTCGTCCAGTAGGTCGAGGTTGGTGCGTAACTCGCCCTCGTTTGTCTGTTCGTCGTATGCTTCTAGTCGCAGCGTAGGTACTTCGATTTCCGCCGGGATCACCGTCTCGGTGCCGTAGGTGAGGTTAAAGGGGGTCTCTCCTGTGGCGGTTTTTTCCGTGGTTCGGTGAGCTCATAGAACACTTGGTAGTTCGTCTGCCCACAAACCTTTGACTCGGTCTAATCGTGCTTTCAGTCCGCGGAGGATGGCTCTGTTCATTACTTTTGTTTGGCCATTTGCCTGCGGGTGTGCGACCGATGTGAAGTTCTGACTAATTCCCATACTTTGGCACCATTCTTGGAACTTGATATCCTCAAACTGTTTTCCGTTGTCGGAGATCAGTACCCAAGGTAACCCGAAGCGACATACAATGTTCTTCCAAAAGAAGTTCTGTATGTTTCGGGCTGTAACTGTTACCAGGGGTTCAGCTTCTATCCACTTTGTGAAGTAATCTACTGCCACCACTAGGAATTTTCTCCCGCCTGTCGCTGGTGGGAATGGCCCCAGGAGGTCGATGCCCCATTGGGCGAAGGGCCATGGACTGGTGAGGTATTTGAGGTCGACAGCGGGCTGATGGTGGATATTGGCATGCTTCTGACACTTGTCGCATTTTCTGACGAGCTCGATTGCCTCTGTCTTCAACGTTGGCCAGTAGTATCCTTATCGAAGTGCTTTTTGGGCGAGGGCTCTGCCCCCCATGTGTCCGCCGCATAAGCCTTCATGAGTGTCGTGGAGTACCAACCCGGCTTCGGCTGGGCGCAAGCATCACAGGTAGGGGAGCGTGTAGGATCGTCGGTACAACCGTTCGTCTATCATGACGTATTTGGCTGCTTGGCGCTGCACCCTCTTGGCTGCGTTGCAGTCCGCGGGGAGGGTTTCGTCTAGCAGGAAGCTCGTGAGTGGGTCGATCCAGCTCGGCTCTGCTTCAGTGATGGGAGCGACCCCTTCTGCCCCACCGAGAATGCTGGGCCGAGGTAAGTCCTCTACGTACACGGTTCTCCTGGCGTTGTGGCTCGTGCTAGCTAGTCGGGACAGGGCGTCGGCATCAGCGTTCTCTGACCTCGGGATTTGCTTGATGAAGTGTGACTGGAAGTTGAGCAGAGCCTCCTTTACCTTTGCCAAGTATGCAATCATTGTGAGCTCGCGCGCTTCGTATTCGCCTGTAACTTGGTTGACAACGAGCTGGGAATCACTGCAGATAACTATGTGCTTGGCTCCAACCTTGTGAGCTAGGTTTAGCCCGGCTATCAGTGCCTCGTACTCCGCCTCGTTGTTGGATGCCGCGAACTCAAAGCGTAGTGCGCATTCCAGCTTTGTTCCGCTCGGGCCGCGTAGCACTATTCCAGCCCCGCTGCCTTGCTGGTTCGAGGAGCCATCTACGTAAAGGATCCAGGGCTCCTCATCCCAGTTCGTGCTTGGTCTAACCAGGAGGGATGCTACACTGGCTGCTACTTCACGGGGTTCGGACTCGTTTGGCTTGGGGGCTCCGAGCTCGCCCGAACTGGGGATCTCGGGCTCAACCGGCTCAGGGGCTTCGAGGCTAAACGTGCATTCTACAATAAAATCTGCCAAGGCTTGGGCCTTAATGGCGGTTCTTGGCTTGTACTGGAGATTGTACTCGCTGAGTTCGATGGCCCACTTCGTCAGTCGGCCGGAAACCTCGGGTTTGAGTAAAACTTGTCTCAGAGGTTTGTCGGTCAGGATGATGACGGTGTGAGCCTGGAAGTACGGGCAGAGTTTCCATGCTGCTATCACCAGTGCATACGCTAGCTTTTCTATCTGCGGGTACCTTGTCTCTGCTCCCTGCAAGATTTTACTAACATAATATATGGGCCGTTGGACCCGGTCTGCTTCCTTTACTAGTACTGAACTGATCACCTCGTCGCAAGCCGAGACGTACAATTCTAAGACTTCGCCTTCCTTGGGCCGAGCTAAGGTTGGCACACTGGCGAGGTAACCTTTTAGCTCGTCAAACGCGAGCTGGCAGTCTTGGGTCCACTCGAACCCTTTGCCTTTGATTGCTTTGAAGAAGGGTAGGCAGCGATTTGCCGACTTGGACACGAAGCGGCTTAGAGCGGCTATGCAGCCGTTTAGCCTTTCTTTTACTTTCCGAGGTGGTCTCATATCTAGGATGGCTTTTATCTTGTCCGAGTTGGCCTCGATACCATGCCGATTGACAACGTAGCCTAGGAATTTTCCCGAGGTGATGCCAAAGACACATTTGTTGGGGTTCAATTTCATGCTAAACTGACGCAGGACTTGGAAGATAGAATCCAAGTCTTTTATTAGTTCTTGTGAAAATCGTGTCTTGACGACCATGTCGTCTACATAACACTCTACCTTCGTGCCAATCAGAGGCCGAAACAGCCTATTTACAAGTCTTTGGAAGGTTGCCCCGGCATTTTTTAATTCGAAGGGCATGACCTTGTAACAGTACATACTGAACTCGGTTATGAAGCTGGTTTTTTCCTCGTCGGATTGGTCCATCCGGATTTGGTTGTAGCCTGAGTAGGCATCCAGGAAGCTTAGCAATTCATGTCCCGAGGTCGCATCCACTAGGCGGTCGATCCTGGGGAGGGGGAAGCAGTCTTTCGGGCAAGCTCGGTTCAGGTCGGTGTAGTCGACGCACATGCGCCACTTGCCATTCGTCTTTTTCACCAGCACAGGGTTGGCCACCCAGCTCGGGTAATGGACTTCCCTTATGAAGTCTGCCACGAGGAGCTTCTCGACTTCCTCGTCGACCGCCTTCCAGCGTTCTAGGGCTAAGTTCCGTTTCTTCTGTCTAATGGGTCTAACAGTTTGGTCCGTAGGGGTTCTTTGACGGAAGCACCGATCTGGAGTGTGCGAGCTGGGTCCGTAGGCGAGGTTGGAATCGCGACTGTTTCCTCTATGGGCGAGGCTCGTTCTTCGCCTTGTTCCGCGGGCCACTCCAGATCGAGGTCACCTGCTGCCTTGGTCTTTCCCTTTAGGGCGGCAACGTAGCACTTGCGGGACTCGAGCTTGTCGCCCCGCGCTACCCTCACACCGAAGTCCGTAGGGAACTTCATGGCTAAATAGTAGGTGGAGACCACCTTTCGTAGGATATGCGTGATTGGCCGCCCTATTATGGCATTGTATGGGGAGGGGGTCGCGACCACTAGGAAGTCATGGTTGAGTCTGACGGCACAAGGCCACGTGACGACTTCCACAGGTACCGTTATTTTTCCGAGGGGCCTGACTTCCTCTCCGTTGAAGCCCACCAGGGGAGTGTTTGCGGGCTTCAATTCGCTCCTCGGCAGCTGTAGCTAATCAAACGCTAATTTGAAGAGGATGTCTACCGAGCTGCCCGAATCTACGAGTACGCGTCTGACCTCGAAGTCGCTGATCCTTAGTTTAATGACAAGCGCATCATCGTGGGGGTAGCGAACTCCTCGCGCGTCGTCTTCCGTGAAGAGGGGCCTTCAAGGACCGCTTCGCGAACTGAAGTCTGGGCCGCTGCCGAGGTACACCTTGCTACCACCGAACCTCCCACAATTACATGGATGGTTCCCCGAATTGGCCTCTCTACTGGAGGTTGTCGCTGCAACGGTTCGGCAGGCCTGCTGCTAGATTCAGGGGCGTCCTTTTCGTGCTCGCCCGGCCGATCTGCTTTATTATTATTGTTTTGTTGTACAAAGCTTCTCAAGTATCCGCAACGGATGAGCCCCTCTATTTCGTCTCGGAGATTATTGCACTGCTCGGTACTGTGACCATGGTCCCTATGAAAACTACAATACAAATTCTTGTTTCTTTCGTTCGGATTTCCCTTTAGGCGAGGTGGCCATTTCACGTACGGGGCGTCCTTGATCGTCATTAAGATCTCGGTCCGCCTCGTGTTCAGTGGCGTGTAATCTGTTCGAACTGGTAGGGGAACTCGGATCGACTGGTTCGGTTTTGGGTCCCGGGCCGAGTTTTTTCGGTCGCCGAGTTAGAGGGCTCACCATCCCTCTTTCTTTTCTCGTTTCCGCCCTCGGTTCGTTGGTTGATTTCTTCCTCCGTCCTCATGAACTTGTCCGCGAGCTTGAGGAATTCGGCCACGGTCGCGGGCTGGTTAGCTACCATGTGCCATTTGAACTCTTTGTGCGTCACCCCTCTTTTTGCTGTCGCGAGCTGCACCACAGGGTCTAACCGCGGTATCTATAAGCATGCTTCATTGAATCATTTGATGTAGCCCCGTATGGATTCTCCTTCCCTTTGGACTACCCCGAAGATGCTTTCCTCTGCTCTGGGGCACCGTTTGCTGGTGACAAAGTGTGCAGTGAAGACCTGCACGAACTGAGTCCAACACTTTATCGACCCGGGGGCTAGGTTCCTGTACCAAGTGCGGGCTACCCCCCTGAGGGTGGTGGTGAAAGCCACGAACATGCATGATTCGCTGGCTCTGGCGAGGTGCATTTGGGACTGGAAAGTGTCAACGTGGCCGTTGGGGTCGAAGGACCCATCATACTTGTCTAGAGGTGGGAGCTTGAAATTTCTGGGCAAGGGGACTGCCAGGAGTTCTAACGCGAGGGGGGAAGGAACTGAGAGAATCGGGGCAACTCCTACCTCGTCCGAGCTTGTCTCGCCTTTGCCTCTGAGCTCTGACAAGACACGGGTGGCGGTTCGTCGACTTCGTCGGCGCCTTCACTGTTGAGTGGGCCTTGTGCTGGCGCTGCTGGCCTTCGTGTTGCCGAGCTCGATGGGCCCGGAATGCTGGTTGTCCGCTGTTGCTAGTGCGCCGAATTGGTTTTCCGTGAGTGGGAACTCCAGTTTTGAGCCCCGAGGTGCCGATCTCGCGGGCGAGGTTCCCGACCCGCCTGCGAGCTGCGAGACGGGGATGACTTTTCTCTCTCTCCGGCCTGGGGACGAGGCCTGGCTGTTTGGGGGGTTCTGGGGCCTGGAGGCCTTTCCTTGGTGGGGGCGCCCATCCTGTGGAGAGGCCTTGACCGGCTTCGGAGCAGGGTGGTGAGGTGGAAGTAGTGGTTGGTTCGGTGGCAGTTGGGGGAACTGCTGTTGATAGTGATACTGGGAGAGGTTGTGCAACACTTGGTGCTGGTAAAGCTGGTGTTGCTGGAACTGTTGCATCTGGGCTTGCATTGCCCGCATGCACTGGATCAGGTCGTCCAACCGGTTTTGGCTAGCTGCCAAGGGAACGGCGGTTGGTTCAACGAAGGTAGTCTCGATGGGGAGAGGAAAGGGGATGTTTGTGGCAGGAAGGTTTATAGGCGCCACTGCTTGTGGCGTATTCAGATTGGGAATTCCATCCACCGAGAGGGGGATGGTGAACTGCCCAACGCACACCACGGGAACTTGAGGCTGTTCCCCGGTGGTGTTTGTCTCTGTACCGCGTCCGGCGTTGCTAGAAGAGGCCATGAGTGTTGAGTTTTTCAAAGAAGAAGAAAGGGGTATGAGAGTTTGGAGGGAGGCCTTTTGAAGCTTTCCCACAGATGGCGCCAATTGATGATGCACAATCCGGCCGGTCTTAGCTGTCAACGATCTTGCCTCTGAACTGAGTGGCAGGGGACCTGAAATGGAGGGGGAGAAGAAGCTCCGGGGAGAACCCGGCGTAAGGGCTCCGAAGCTCAAGTTAGAATCTTTCAAAGGCAAAATAAGCCAGATAGCGCAATAGTTAGCATACCTTGTTCTTGGGGGGTAGGGAGCCTTTTATAACCACCTCGCACACTCACTTCCAAGCTTCTGTCAGGTCGGGCATGATTATCTCTGAGCTCCTGCCAGTTCGGATGTCATCCCCTCTGGCCAGACAGAACCGCCACTGCTCCTTTTGTCGGAGCCGTCTCTGCGGCTGGTAACGACGGTGGTGGGTGGCGGTAGCGGGAGGCCGTTTGAAGTGCGGCTGTCAGGCGTCAGATCCCAAATCAGTCAGGTGCGCCGCCCATGGATACGGACGTCCTCGGTGTCAGGTACGTTTGGTCAGTCTGGTGTTTCAGAAGCGAAGTGCTGGAGTGGCGATCGAGATGTCTTGAGTTCGGTTTGGGGAGTGTTCCGAGCTGCCATGTGCCAGCTCGGGTCACGGCTGTGGCTTAGAACCCGAGATAGTTCGGGCTCCTTG
Organism: Nelumbo nucifera; assembly: GCF_055504915.1. Classification (NCBI taxonomy): domain Eukaryota; kingdom Viridiplantae; phylum Streptophyta; class Magnoliopsida; order Proteales; family Nelumbonaceae; genus Nelumbo; species Nelumbo nucifera. Next base: position 106,042,665 of record NC_142651.1, read on the forward strand.
CAGGGAGCTCGGGTCCTCAGTAGGGAGCTCGGGTTCTTAATAGGGAGCTCGAACTCCAGTAGGGAGCTCGGGTTCTCGGTAGGGAGCTTCAGACTCCTAGGGAGCTCGGGTTCTTGGTAGGGAGCTCGGGCTCCTAGTAGAGAATCTGGTCTGGTGGAGTTCGGGCTCAGTAGTGAGCTTGGACTTCGTTACTTTCGGTGCTCGTTTTGGGCGCTCTGCTGCCCCGAGTTGCTTGCTTTTGCCGCGTGTCGGGTGATTGCGAAGTCGGGCCAAATTTCCCTTCATCACTAACCTTAGGAATCAAACTATAAGAGGATGATATATTCGTGTATTCAACATCAGTTAATTACCGTGTACCGAAATGGAGACAAAAAACGGTTGAGTCTACAACCATGTGACCATCTCAACCACCAGATTAAGTACCTGCTTGGCTTATGGAACGGGCCTATTCAAGTAAGGTCATGCTATTCTATCCTTTGCATACTTTGAAACAATGTTCAAAGAAGTAAGAGGCTCATGGGTAAGAGGTTCAACTGTGGTCGAATCATGATGATGTGAAATATACATACATACATACATATATACATATATATAAATTTATTAATAATCACTAATGTGGACAAATTTTTTTTCTTTTTTTTTTTTGGGTAAGGATGTGGGACAAAATTCATCTAATAAAATATAAATTCTCAAAATGAAATTGAAAACTTCTATCTATGAATCCAGATTTGTTACTCATAGAGCTTGCTTCACACCAATCTCACAAAGCTTTTAAAGCTTTTAATTGTGCATTGAAAACATCTAGTGTACTTATATACTGTCATTTATGGGAAGATATGCACGGATGCCATGTGCTATGAGGTTGGTGTGAGTGTGTGAGGCGCGCTATGGGGAGCAAATCCAATTTCTCTATGTATGCCATGCATGATGCAGCAAGCGGGTTCTAGACATTAGTATATAAACCTCCCTCACTCCCTGATTGTTAGAATATTTGTGTATCTTAAAAGAAAATAAATATTCATATATGTTAATTGTTTTTTTTTTTTAAAGCCATATATGGATTAATTGTTGAAAAGTTCTATTAACGTGTTTGTAGGAAGCCCAAAAGAAGAGAGAGAGAGAGAGAGTGAAACAGCTTAAAGCGAAAAGAAGAAACAAAAAAGTGAAGTTTGGCAAAAGAGAGCTGAAAGCCTTTCTCTGAAATTCTTAATATCAGAGCCAGGTTTCGATCCTGGGGCCTGTGGGTTATGGGCCCACCACGCTTCCGCTGCGCCACTCTGATTCGTTATGAACTTGCCTTAATCTAAATATTTCAGTTTAATAGAAACCTTGGGAGTTTGGCTTTAATAGAGGATCGTTCTCAGCCCAACCTGTTCTAGGCCCGTAGATACCAAGGCAAATTAATCACGCTCTGATCGCACGATTCGAATTCATCCACCAGACATTGATTCCTGTCTTCTTAGAACTTAAGGATACAGAGGTACGAGCCCTTTGATAGCTCGGACGCTTTGAAGAACACTTCTAGATAATTATTAGCAACCGATGTGGGACAAAGTTCATTTAATAAAAATATGCAAAGTTGGAAGCTTTGCCAGGTTCATGGGAATTGCGAAGATGGGGCGCTGGCTTTGTTTCGAACCAATGAAGGGGACTGATAGTGATAGATTCTTTCAGTTTATTTGGTGCTTTAGTTTCATGATTCATGGAACCTACAGGCTACAGGGTTGGGTATAGATGTTTTAGGTAAGGTAGGTCTGCAATTTACGAGTGTTTAGTCAGAGAATTCATCAAATCAAAATAAAAAAATGCTTAAATACCAGAATTTGATTACTTTCTCCATTTAAAATGTTCTCTCGGGGTAAATTTTCCTCACACCCCCTCAAAAAAAAAAAAAAATCAAGGACAAAATTAAATGAAAAAAAAAAGTCTATTTGCATGTATTAAGTTTAATAGTTTATTTGGTGCTTTATTTATCTTACTGATTTTTGCAATGCTTATTGTGCTCAATGCATACTTTCCAAAATAAATTGTTTTTGGAAAAAAATAAATTGTCACCAGAAGACTTTCTCCTATATCAGAGCCAGGCTTCGACCCTGGGACTTGTGGGTTATGGACCCAGCCACTTTGATTTGATATTTTTCGTTTTAATTTAATTGAATATAGTGTTATAAAAGAAGCATGGACCACCACAGCTGTATATATTTAGAAAGGGACAAGTAGACTGCACTTCACCTTAGAACTTTGAATTCCAATGCAGAACTATAACGATTCAAAATTTTAAACACCTCCACCTAAACATCATCAACGCTGCCTGTGTATTGGCATCAATTCTGAATTGGCACCTACCTCAACTGTACGATGGAGGTAAGATTTGTGGGGTGGATTCAACAATAAAAAACCATTAACAAAAAGGTCATTTTACTAAAATACATCTATAGTTTCACAGATTTAATTAAACCAATTTTATAGTTTGTATTTTACTAAAAGTACCTTATAATTTACAATCTAATTACTTAGGTGGCATTTGATTGCACTTTTCAGATGTCTAAGGTTTGAAAACGTTGCTTTTCAGACTTCAAACCTATTTGGTGCCTCCTCTTAATACTGATTTAAATTTTATTTTCAAATCTGAAAATCATAATGCGCGAGCCGGATCTGAACGCACTCAGATGCGTTTTAAAGCCGGTGCATGGTCGAAATTACCCTTCAACTTTTTTCAAAATGGCACATTCACACTTGGGCTGAGTGGTTTTAGAAACTTATTTAATGTATTTTGCCACCTATCACACTTGAGTTCGGATCGTTTGTCCCCTAAGGATAAAAATTTTTTTATTCCGTCCAATACATTTTGAACACGTCATAGATCTTTCTACATTTGAAATTAACGGTCTAAACCTTTAACGGCAGCCTGGACTCAAAAAGTGATGAAATGCATTTGAAATTTTGACAACCCGCCCAAACTATCAAGCCTTTCATTCCTTTCTCTATCTCGAACTCGTCTTTCTCCCTCTTCTTTTTCTTCCTCCTCTCTCACATCTGGTTCCACCAGTGCCACTGACCGCCAGAGAAGTTGCTACCAACTGTTGGAGACGGTTGCCTCATCAGAGTCTGTAAGGCTTGCCAAAACTAAGGGTGGAGATATCCATATTTTGTATCTAGATCCCTAATTGCCTCACTAGCTATATACTGGAGTAATTTTCAACATTGTATGTAGGTTCACCTTGCAACCACCCATATTGTTGCCATCCATGTTAATGGGTCAACAAGAGGCACATTACCCTAGAGGAGAAGATGGATGGGTGGAAATAGAGATGGATGAGTTATTTAACGACATAGGAGAAGATGGGGAAGTAGGTGAAGGGTGGTCACTTGATGTCTGGTCTTATTATCCAAGGAAAACAGATTAGGCCTAAATAAATCGTATAAGGCTTTTCTTTTGCTCTACTCTGTATATAATATTGCCTTTTCATTTCAATGAATGTTACATATGGGAATTGAACAAGCATGTTTTGATAAAATCAATGTAAACTTCAGCTATATCATCTATGCTCGTCATCCTTGTTCTTGATCCATTTGTGCTCTATGGATTCAAAAAATTCATCAAAGATGGAACAAATTGGATTACAAGCCTGAAATCCATTAAATTATTGTTGGTCAGATTCATATCATTATACTAAAATTAAATAACATTGGCAATGTTTGATTAAAAAGATCGGTGTGGTTGTTTACTGATTTCTAATTGCCATTTAAAATCCCATATTTACAATATTACACTTCAGATTGCTGCAGGGGCGAAATAGGAACCATAAGAGTTGCAAGGGTGAGGCAAGGTTATGGAGCTGACCGGAATATGGCACCGGCGAGGGTTGTAGCGGTGAGGAGGGATCCTATGTGGCCAGAGTACAACAGCGTGTTGGTGGGAAGAGAAAAGAACTGTGGGAGAGAAACTTGAATCGGTGGCCGGAATGCAATAACGTGTCAATCGGTAGGGAGAGAGGAAAACCGCAAGAGAAAAACTTGAATCGACGAGGGATGGAACTATCGGCGGCTGTAGCGGCAAAGGGGCGGTGAGTGGAGAGGGAAGGGAGAAGAAGAGACGAACTCACAGTGGTATTTGGGAATGAAAAGAGAAAGTGGGTACGAAGGGTGAGTGGGTTAAGCGTATTTGATAAATAATAAAGTCCATACCATCATTAAAAAGTAATTTTCCGTTAATTTTAAATATGCTGGGCGAAGATGACATGTTTGAATAGGATTGGACGGGACAAAAAGTTTTCTGTACTAAGGAACAAACGATCCAAACTCTTTTGCCAGCACACACTCTCACACTTGGGCCCAGTGGTTTTATAATACCACCTATCATTCGGCAACCAAGTTTACTCCCTTCTAGATCGTTTATGGTATGCCTCCCCCTCCCCTCTATCTTATGTCCCAGGCACTGCTAAGGTAGAAGAAATAGTTGACGACCTTTTGATAGAACGAGACCGCATACTGCCTGAACTCAAGGAGAATTTTGTATGAGCCCACAACAAGATGAAGAACATGGCCGACTTGAAGAGAATAGAGAGAATTTAGAAATAATTGAGCCGGTGGCATACAAACTTGCCCTAACAAATGACTGCAAGCTCCATCCGGTTTTTCATTTATCTTGGCTCAAAAAGAGATCAGGCCGTTACCAATTCCACCGTGCCAACCCTACCCCCATTACTTCCCCATGGCATCATTCACCCACAACCCATGGCAATTCTATCATTAAAATGCATTTTGTTGTTGTGAGGACAGTGGAGAGAGGTAGCATTTACACAGAGGAGTAAGATTGGGAGTTTACATTTGAAGGGCATTTTTGTCCTTTTACATGTCACTTGACGGCTGGTTAACGCCGGGTACTAGATTGTTGCAAAATGAAATTTTGGGTACTAGATTGTCACATTTTAAAGTTCAGGTACTAAATTGGCACTCAACCTAAAGTATAGGATACCTATCAGGAATTTTCCCTAAAAAAAATTGTCTCCTGTCAATCTTGATTATGAAAGGATGCTCTGTTACACATGGGAAATGTAATTGCAAAGCTGATAATGCAGAAGGTTGTAATTGGTCACACAACCTCTAATACAGCCTTCTCGGTTCAGATATTTTGGGATATTGAAAAATAGGTCACATATAATAAAGTGTGAAATGGTAATCTACTAACACCGGTTAGAAGGTCAAGTTAATGACATGGGTTCTTTGGACGTTTTGAAATGTTACAGTGTGTTTTAAGAGAAATAGTGGAAAGTAAGGGTGAATTTTAACAAGGGAAAATTTCACTTTAGTACCTTGAACTTTGGGGATAGTGTCAAGTTAGTACCCAAACTTTCAAATGTGTCACTACAATACCCAAACTTTCAAAAAGTGTCAAATTGGTCCCTACCGTTAATCGATCGTCAATTAGCTGATCACGTGATGACATGTGCAACTTAAAATTTTTGAAAATATTAAAACTGCCCTTCAAAAAAAGACACTGTTCATTGTCCTCTACCGTGAAACTGAACCGATTGAGATGTTTGAGATTTTGAACTAATGAAGACACACATTCATTGTTTTCTACCTTTAGATGCTAGGCCCACTTCTAACCAAAACGAGACGGAAGGGAGAACCAGGATAGGTCAAACGAGTTTAAGAATGTCATTGCAGCCTGACAGAAGATTTGAACTACTGGAGACTCACATCCCTCTTTCCCTCCCCACCAGCCCCCACACCACCCCACCCCTCCAAAAAAAAGGATCAAGTCCCAGATTGAGAAGTATGCCACATCTGTAAATGATGCAGATAAAAAGTAAATAAGGCCAATGATAATTATATACCTGATTATGGGGTTGTTGGTCTCCATTGCTGTCAAAATTGGTTAACTCAGGGCAAGATTTCTCTGTATTCAACTTTCCCACCAAAAGCATGTTTTCAGGCATAACATTTTTATCTAAGATGTGTTCATGTGCAATTTCATTTTCTACGTACATCTGTATTTTTCTCATCTTTTTGAAACAAATCCTTGGAATTGCATTGGCTATCAGTATTTTTTTTTTTTTTTTGCAATCACTTTGAACCAAAGATTTCATCACGTCTGAATGAAGTGTTACTGAACAACGTCTTCAAAATGAAGATTTCATCACATTGTGGACCTCTTTCAAGGCAATGGTGAGACACTGAGACCGTCGGAGAGGCGAACAACCTTGTAAACGTCAGAGTAAGTGCCAGAACCTACTTGTTCAAGGACCTCGTATCATTGAGTGATTTCTATGCAGCTGAAGATGCTCCAACTTTTTAGAGGGAGGATCCATGATGAATATAAGGCCTAAGTTTTCTGATCACATCGTCAAGCTCCATATGCATTGGTTTCGAGTTTTATGTGTGTAAGATGCTATAGCTTCAATGAGCATTTGTAGAGATATGGTTTTAGAAGCTCATTAACTAGCTTGGCATCAGAGCTGGTTACTAGTTAGAGATCGGATACAAATCAAAAGAAAATTAGATGATAGGTAAAAGACATTTTTGTCCTTTTATATGACATTTAAGCTCTATTAATGGTTTTGGACTAACTTGACACTTTTTGAGACGTTAACGGTTAGACCTGTTCATAGGTCGGGCTTGGGTTTGACTTTTGCCAAATTTTGAAGGGTGCCCATCCCAAAGCCCAAACCCGACACAGTGTAAGTCAGGCCCAAAGCCCGGCCCATGAACAAGTCTATTAACGGTTTTGGACCAACATGACACTTTTTGAAAGTTTGGGTACTGGAATGACACGTTTGAAAGTTAGAGTAATAACTTGACACTACCTCCAAAGTTCAGGTACTAAAGTGGAATTTTACCTTTAAACAATTTCCCTAAAGGTTTTTTTGATAAAACGTACATCATTCTTTTTAGGGTAAATTACAAAGACCCCCTTCGGTCCAAAAAGGCCATTGCAATATTTTTTTAATCTCCATACTACCCTTGTAATAATTATTCGAATGAGAAAACACTGTTCATCTTCCCCGACCTCACGATACATGAACAACGGTGATCCCCTTCACCTCATATTCCTTCACATCTCTCTCTCTCCCTCGATCTCTCTTCTTCAGTTCTTCCCCTTCCCCTTTCTCTCCTCATTTTTCTTCTTTCCGCTTTCCTCTATTTTTCGTTCCTCTCGGCCATAGCCACCACAACTCGTTGCAGGCTAATTTGGGCATACCCCCTGCTAACCCTCATTGTGTTCATGTAGGCAGGAAATGATCTCTATTCTCGCTAAGATTTCGTTTTCAATCAGGGAATGGGTCTTCGTTTTCCAATTTTTATAGTATCTCTCTCAAGTTCCATATGAACCCGTATCGATTCTGTACCTATTGACCAAGGGGGTATTTGATTATGGCTTAAGTGGCCGAAATAACTCTTCCTCTGTTTCTTCAATACTTTCTTCAGAGATAAATTTTTAATGAGTTGAATTTGCCATTCTGAAACTACAAGTTTTATTCTTTGAAGACCAGTTTTTGAAACTACAAGTTGAATTTGCCATTCGGAAAAGAATATATTGTCGTGCAATATCATACTCAAGGTTAAGTCCAACTAAAAACTCAAAAACCCTATTCTTTTCTGCTAGTTTCTGATAAGTTGTTGCATCATTGCTACTTTCCAAACCACAATCTCCAAATGATCTATCTCCTACCATAAGGTTTTTAGGGCTAAAAAATAAATAACAAAAGACTTATCTCCTTGCCTAGTAACAATCACCTGGTTTCTCAATCGATAGGCTCTAGCAACATTTTCATTCTTTAAATAGGCTTCTGCTACTCTATCCCAAATATCCTTAACTATGTTAGCCCATAAAAAGTTCTTACTTATATAGGACAACATGAAATTACACAACCAAATCATCACCATGTAGTTCTCTTATACCCATCAGGGATTAATTTCAGGTTTATTTTCCTCACCGGTGACATACCACAATTTCCCATGAACACCATTCTAAGTAATTTATACCATCCAACTTTATTGTAGTGATAGTTCTAGCCCCAAAGAGGTCTAGTACCTCCTCCCCCGAATCCCATTTCTCCTAAAAATTTGTTTTCAACTACACAACCCTTAAACACCTTCTTGAAACCCTAGAAGCCCCTTCCTCCAAAGATTCTTTTTTTTGTGAGAGTGGGAGCAAAGAGAGAAGAGGCTGTCACTACCCTTCAAAAAACCTCAAGGAACCCTAAAAAACTAGAGCGCCACTTCCTAGGTCAAAATTAAAGAGTCCTACTAAAATATAACTCTCCCCCTTTCTCCAATTCTTCCTAATTTTGGTGTAAAACCCTAGACCAGTTACAAGGGATTGCAATTCCACCAAAAAAATTCAAAAATCAAGATTTAAAATAAAAAACATGATAAAGGGAAAAAATGGAAAATAAAAAATCAGGCTTTTTGACAAAACATTGTCATATATACATATATAATTCCATCATTTTAAGAGGGGGTAGGATTGGAAATATGAAATCAGGGAAGAGGTAAAATTAAAAATATAAAATCAGCATTTTAAGAGGGGATAAGATTGGAAATATGAAATAAAGGAAGGGTAGAATTGGAAATGTAAAATCAGGGTGTTCGACTTGGACACTCATCCATTTCTCTTTATTATAAATGGGTAAGATCTATTATATATATATATATATATATATATATATATATATATATATATATATATATATATATATATATAATTCCATCATTTTAAGAGGGGGAAGGATTGGAAATATAAAATATTTTAAAAGAAGATAGGATTGGAAATATGAAATCAAGGGTAGAATGGAAATAAAAAGATAGTATGTATGCTGTTAAAACCAAGATCTAATTCGATGTGACAAATCCATTTATTGGTTTCTTCACTGCTTTGATCTGATTGCATTGGAAAAACATAACGTTCAGGTTTCAGGGGTTAACCGTTAACCCATTACTGCATTCACGAGTCGCAACCACATGGAGTGGTCCCAACACTTCAACTCGCAGAAACTCCTTATATATTGGTTGAGTCCACAAACAGGCATCTTTTTTACAGAACTTTTGAAAACTTGAACCAACAATCGCTTCCAGAGAACTCTCGACTACCATAATGATTTACAATGAAGGCCGAAAGGAGTCGAGTAATAACAAATGGGAAAACTTACTATTTAATTACTATGCAACCTTTTGGCTACTAGAAAGAGTGGTAGTAATAGGTACTCCCCCCCCTGATGTTGCGCAATGGAGGAGGCTACAGTCTGCTCTTCTTGACAGGTCCCATCTCCTTAGCTTTCTTTCTCAGCAGATGCTTCTGTACCTTCCCTGTGGATGTCTTGGGCAGAGGCCCAAAGAGTATAGATTTTGGAATCCAATAAGCTGGAAGCTTCTTACGGCAGAACTTCATTATATCCTCGGCCATATGTTGTTGGTCTGATCCACCATCATCCATGCCAGGCTTTAATGTCACAAAGGCACAAGGCGACTCTCCCCACCTCTCGTCTGGCCTTGCCACCACGGCCACCTCTAAGACTGCAGGGTGGTGGTACAGAGCACTCTCCACCTCCAAGCTGCTAATGTTTTCACCTCCAGATATAATGATGTCCTTCGCCCTGTCCTTAACCTCTATGTACCCATCTGGATGCTTCACGCCGAGGTCCCCAGAATGGTACCAACCCCCATGAAAAGCCTCTTCGTTGGCCTTGGGGTTGTTTAAGTAGCCCTTCATTACACTATTCCCACGCATCACAATTTCTCCAAGACTAGTACCATCAGCAGGGACGGGTGCCATGGTTTTTGGGTCGACAACATCCAGGCCCTCCATACCAACGTAGCGTACACCCTGGCGGGCATTGAGGCGGGCTTGGGTTTCAGGGGGAAGAGAGTCCCACTCAGGCTTCCATGCACATACTGTGGAAGGTCCATAGGTCTCAGAGAGACCATAAGTGTGGGTGACACGGAAACCAAGCTGGGTCATTGCAAACAGAACAGATGGAGGTGGTGCTGCACCGGCTGTCATCACACGGACGAGGCGAGGAAGAGGGAGGATGGCTTCATCTTTACGAGCATTTGCTATGGTGTTGAGTACTACAGGTGCAGCACAGAAGTGGGTAACCCCTTGGTTGGCTATGGCAGAGTAGACAGATTTGGCTGTAACCTGTTACAAAAGTAAAAAGAACTCAGACCACTAATGAGGAAAATTCCAGAAAGAAATAGGAAATTGGTCGTGTCCCGAGTTAATCAAGAAATTTGAATGTTCTACTGATTCTTGTGTCCCGAGCAAGGTTCAAAATATGTTACGTATCGACCAATACATATCATTCTGGGACCCTTCCGATACGCCCTTATCTGACCGGTTCAGGAGATGGAGGGATCCTAAACCGGCTCCCCTGAACTAGTTTTGAAACTTGGTCTCGAGTTAAAATAAATAAAAACTTTTAACCTCCAACCCAAGACGGCAAGACCATAATTGGCTTAAAAGGTAAGAGCATACGACATTATGACATGAGGTGCATGCCTTTTTGTAAGCACCTTAGGTGTATATGTGACTCTCCTATATGTGGTAGTTGTTAATTACTTAATTTATTCGGTTCAGTATAAGGTAATGTAAGCATGGTACAGTACAAAAAGTATACATAACCAGGAATGCATTAAAGTCCCATTCACACAAAAATAATCTTAATAAGGGCCTTTATTTTTTAAGTAACAGTGACTAACTAAAAAGATGTACAAACTAGTCAGGACCCGTGAGAGCTTTATTTATAAGCAAATATTTTTGAAAAATATTTATTTATTAATTTTTATTGGTTTGTTATTATTTTTGTATTATTTTTAGGCAAAATTATAGAAAACATCTAAATAACAATACTACAAACCACCTTTGTGTTTTGACGCTACCAATGGCCTCCCCTATAGTTTTGAAAAAAAAGTGCAAATACCTCCTTTCCCTTGGCTTTTCAATTACAAAGACATTAAAGTTACCAAAATAACCTTATCATTGTTATTGCATTGTCATATACAATCTAAAGTTTCAACTTTACCCTCCACTAATTTATTTTGCTAGACACTCCTTACTCTTCTTGGACAAAGTAAGGCAAAATAGCTGAAGAAGTGAAATTAATGCATTATATTAACATTTTTTATTTGGAATGATGACAAAAGGAAGGCTATTTGCACCTTTTATCTAAACAATAGGGGGGGTTTTGTTAAGGCCAAAAGACTGGAATTTTGTATTAAAAAAACCACTGTGGAGATTCATAGGATTGTTAGAAAACCGAAGGAAATTTCCTTGGTCATAGGTCATAGGTGGGTGTTCATAAATTTCACAGCAGGCAAAATACTAGCTTTTCATTTTTAATTTTTATATACAAAAACAAAAAATGTATATATGTTTTATTCAAAGCAAAAACAGGGGTGCTTTAATCAACACTCAAATCAAAAAATGTCCCAACTGCCAGACATGGGTTAATTAAGCCTGGTATTATGTTGCTAAATCATGGACTGGGTTCAGATGATTCTACATCTTGCAGGTAGAAGCAGCTATTTTTCTTGCATAAAAACCAAATATCACTGAAAATAACTTCACAGACTGGATTCAGAAGTTTAATTCCCATGCAATAGGGTGCACAGATCATGAATTATGTATACATCCTAGCTGATGCCTCAATCAATAAATCGCATCTCTTTTCATCAAAAGATGGCAAAGACAACCACAAGTACTACTAGGAAACAGACATGTTCTGAAGCAACATATGCCTCCGGATGACCTAACTTCAGAAGTTAACTACATTACTATAAGAATTGAGAAGCACTAGACTTATTAAATTATGCATGATTATTCTGTATATCCACATACCTGGCGAAGACAAATGTTTGTCCCACAGAGAGCTGCAAGTGCCCAAGTGAAGCACCACCCATTGCAGTGAAACATGGGAAGAGTCCAGAGGTACACAGCCCCTTCACTTAACCCCCATATGACGCAATCACTCAAAGCCATGATATATGCCCCCCGGTGGCTCAACACAACCCCCTTTGGGCTGGATGTCGTTCCAGAGGTATAACCCAAAGCAATGCTCTGCCACTCATCCTTTGGTGGTCTCCAAGCAAACTCAGGGTCACCACCTTCCAAAAACTTCTCATATTCTATAGCCCCTTTATCTAGAGCATATTTTAGTGCCCTAGGATCACAATTTTCATCACCTATGACAATCATAAGTGGAGGTCTAAAGTTGCCTTGGCTTTTCCCTGCTAAAATCTTCAAGGCTTCATCTGCCAAGGAAAAATATTCTTGGTCCACCATAACAGCAGCAGCAGAACAATGCCCCAGAAGAAAAGCAACAGTTTGTGCATTTAAGCGAATGTTGACACAGTTTACCACAGCTCCAGCCATTGGAACTCCAAAGTGAGCCTCATATATGGCTGGGACATTTGGTGCAATTACAGCTACCTGCCAGAATGAGAAAAGAGAAAGGATTCCATTACACCGTCAACTTGGATTTTATACAGAAAATCAGGAAAATGGCCAATAGGCTAAACACAAGGAAAAAATTGGGGGAATTTTGCTCTTGTAATTTTATTTACATCATATGCATTCTTGGAAAGCTCACACATAATAGTTTCACAACTTTCATCATAATTCCAGAAAAAAGAGTCAGATAAAATTGGCATAAATTACAAGTTATTAAATTTATCAGAATAAGACACCACCCTGTTTCTCATGAATAAGATATTTGGACAGAGTCATCAGAAAGCACAATGTATAACAGTGCTGCTACAAAGCTTAAGACTAGCATTGTTATATGGGAAAGAATGCTGGGAAATCAAGAAACATGTTGGAAATTTTGAAAAAAACAAGAAGTTTACCTGAGTGGATGAATGAGCAGAGTTAGAAATGTGTACATTAAAGAGAACTTAGGAGTAGACCCACTTGGTGACAAGATGAGGAAAGCATGACCAATGACCACGCCAGAGAGAAGGATAGGGATGCTCACGGTTCAGTTAACTGAACCATGGGCTTTTTCGTTTTTTGAAAACAAACCAGCCCTTCAGTTTTTGTAAAATCCCAAACCAAGGTCAAACCTAAATCAATGTGTTAACTGGTTTATAGGTTTGGTTTTTGATTGGTTCATCTCTTCATTTTTTATATTTATAATATATATTATAAATATAATATGTATTTATATAATACAAATATAATATGTATTTATATAATACAAATATAATATGTATTATAAATATATATATACACCAGTTAGTTCGGTTAACCGTAGGTTTTTCTTTTAGGTTAACCAAAACCAAATGTTAACCAGATTTTTCAGTTAAGATCAGTTTTCCAGTTTTTGATGAGCACCCCTAGAGAAGGAAAGACTTTAAAAGAACAAAAGGAAGACTGATTGCACTGAGCTGAAGTGGTAAGAAGTTATCTAAGAACTTACAAATTTGCTAAAAAATATAGCCCTTGTTCATAGGGGCAGAGCCCAACCCAGCCCTCCCTCTCTCTCCCTCTCCCTTTCCCCCTCTTATCAGGTTGGATCCAGGTCTACCCTGACCCAAACCAGACAAGACCCATTGACAGCACGATATACCCACCAATAAAAAGGCCCTTTTTATATGTAGGGAATAATTGGATGTGGACCCTAAAGTATTGAATCCAGGTTCCACCTTTCTATGTTCACACCTTAAGTGCTAATGTGTTATTTGGTATTACATATTACATTTTACACATCACACATTACAAGGGGATTAGGGGGCCAAGACAGAGCTGGTTTAGATGAGGTCCACTAGGCACTAACCTTACCACAAAGAGCCTTTAGTTACACAGGTTTGATCCTGTGCCTCCATATTTGAAACTTGAAAGGACACTGAGTGGCAATCTCAGATACTGGGTCATTGGCAATCCAGTGTTTTGTTCAGTCCGAACAAAATGATATTAACTGAAAAATGGAGGATTGATCAAAATCTAAGAATATAGTGGTTTATTTGGCTTCCAAATGCACGAACTTTGATTTACTTCTTTCCCTAGTGAAGCAAAAATTTCCCCAAGTCTGCAATTTTGATATTGGCAGAAACAGTTAAAGCCCTACTTTTCATTTGAGAAGCACTCAGTCACATCAACTGTGTGATCAATTAAATTACAAGAATATGAGGAGATGAGTAATTTGAAGGCTAGATTAGTTAGAAACTAGTATAGCTCAGAATCCCCTAGTTATTCAAGCACAACAAAACACATTAGGCTCTTTGATATTAGTAAGTATAACTCAAGGAATTCTGAATTTGGTTAAGTTATTTATCAGACATTCTTCATTAATGACACCCTGGAAAAAGTAAGCTTTAAGGTAAATCTACAGATACCCAAGATAGTGCTAAATCCTATTTATTCCAAACTTTTTGGTTAACTTATTTTCATGGGCAATCTTCAATAATGTTATAATGGCATTTCGCAAGAGGAATCTAAGATGGTGCTACATCCTATTTATCTATTCATATTTACAGGCTCATTCCATATGCAAATGATATCTTGGCATGTGATTTGTACAACCAAGAATATTTAGATCACATATTTCAAGTCAGATCACGAGAGCTCTCAAGGCCAAGAGTCTGCAAATCCATAAAATAAGAAAATTAATACATAAATCTAGAAATGGCAGAAATGAATCAAATTTTAAAAAATCTCATACAGGGCAAAATAAGCTTCATTGAGATATAACGTTATTAGGTTCAGTTATAAATTTATAATCATTTGACTCTCAGATGTCTTTTTTTTTTTTTTGAAAGAAGGTAAAGTATGATTGTAACATCTCAAAGCCTGTGCTCAGGTAGTCAGGTTTTTAGAGTTAATTGGTTCTTGTACTATTCTGTTTCAGATATAATGATATAGCATGAATAAAAAACGAGTGACTTCTTACCAACTCCTCACATCTCATGGTTTTGCAGAAAAAAGATTACCTTATATGCATTTCATTTACGTAAATTGTCATGACTGATTAGACCTTTTTACTCGACATGTAGGGTATATGCCTAAAGATTCTTAATCGGTAAACATACTTGCCATCAAGACCAGTATTTCTAAACATTTCCAAATTCAAGACAAGCCATCGGTAGATTAACAAATAAGTGATCCTCAAAGAAAAAGTGATACATGGAAAAAGATCGGAAGACGCAAAGAATATGAAGAATACATGCATAAAACAGAGCAGCTATCGATGCCAGATCGGCACCATTTGGTTCTTTAAATTTTCTCATAAAATAACTAGTAAAACCAAAACATCGTAACATCATTAAAAAATTAATGTACATAACAAGTAATTAACAAAAGAAGAATGTTCAAGAAGAAAAGAATGGACAGATATAGGCCAGTTCACAAGAACTAACAGAAACAGGAAGGAAAGAATCCAAGTCCGTAACATCATTCAAAGATTAATATACATAACAAGTAAATAACAAAAGAAGAATGTTAAAGAAGAAAAGAATGGAAAGATATAGGCCAGGTCACAAGAATTAACAGAAACAGGAAGGAGAGAATCCAAGTTAGCCGAATTAAGCTCACCGTCTTTCCAAGGCCGATCGAATGCTTAGAAAGCGCCGAAGCCATGCGTCTGCAACGCTGATAAGTCTGAAGCCACGTATACTGCAACCGTCCATGAATGATCGATTTCCTCTGTGGATGGACTAGAGCTGCTCTCTCCAGAAACCAGAGTGGGGTTAGGGCAGTGTAGTTGGCATCGTTCTTCGGAAGATTGTCGATGTCTCCTTCTCCCGCCATTGACGAATTTATTGTCTTTCGCCCTCCTCTCTCACCCTCACCCTCACCCTCACCCTCACTCTCTCTCTCTCTCTCTCTCTCTGACTCTTGCTGTGACTGTGACTGTGACTTGCTTGACCCCTCCTTATTTACCTACTTATATAGCTCGCTGCTCGCAAAGTCGCAATTCTCTCTCTCTCTCTCTCTCTCTCTCCATCTCTCTCCCCATTCTTACTCTCATGCGGTGTCTTCATTTCTTTTCTTTTTTTTTTTTTGGTATTTTGTGTCTTCATTTCTTTTCTTTTCTTTTTTTTTTGGTATTTTGTGTCATCATTTTCCAGAATGGAAAATTTTGAATGGAATCCTCAATCCTGGACGCTAGATAAACACTAACTGCACGGCTGCACGTGCACGTTTCGAGGAAGCTAGTCAAGCTACGTCCATTTCTTCTCCTTCTCTTCTCTGATTCTCTATCTGTTTCTCTTTGTGAGTGTGGGTCCGGTAGTCGGATCGTATAGCGAACAAGGCTAAACTGAACGTCTTAAGGAATTTTCCACGTCGAAATTAATTTGAAAAACCCCTCCTACGTGTACGTGGTTAGAAAAAACCCACTTTATTAGTAGAGACAATTAAGAAAGTAGCAGACAGTAGAATCTGTCTTTCTATCCTCCACGTGGCAGAAGTATGGCAGATGGTGTAGGTAAAATCCATATACGGCCCGCTTAGAGATTTTTTTTCTTAATTAATTTTGTATGGATGCAGTGGGCCACGGCCAAGCCCACCGAATTTTGATTCCGAGACATTTTTTGTGAGCATAGTTCCTGGCAAAAGCGAAAGGCAAATTGACTTCAGACTGACTGAATTGGACCAAACTGTAATACCATTGATTGTGGGCTATATGAAATTGAATTGAACTTCATCACCGGCAAAGCATGGCACGCCCATTGCGTAGACCAGAGATCGGATCTGCTCCTCACTAAAAGCGCCTCACACGCGTCTCATAATCACATCACTTTTAAGTTATTATTTAAGGGAGATGTTCCCAATGCATGATGGATGTGCATGCGAGGCGCCCGAGTGTGAGGAACAGATCCCATCTCAGACAATTAGTAACAATAATTGATCCAACACAACCCATTTGTAGGCCCAGATGAGATGCATACTTATAAGGGTAATTTGGGTATTAAAAACAATTGGTAAAAGTAGATATCCAAATTCACATTAATCGAGTGGGGAAAAAAGGGTGAAACTATGCCATGTGGCGTGTGCAATGCATTGTAAAGCCTTGACGTCGGAGCTTACGTCTAGAGTGACATCAGTGATAAGCCATTAAACCCCCTCGTTCAGATAAGACTGTATGCCCTGTCAGATCTATGTGTGGCCAAATAATAGATAATAAATAATACAATCAAATTACGTATTGTCGCCAAACATTTAGGGTTTTAGGTATTATTATTTTTTTTGAAAGCCAGGGTTTTAGTCCAAAATGGAAAATATAATATATATATATATATATATATATATATATATATATAACTATGATATGGAAAAGATATGATATCTGAAAAATTTTTACGTAATGAATTGGAATCATAAATGTGATAGCCAATCAAGTGTTATTTATCAAAATTCATGCATAGATTTTGATTGGTCAAAACTCTTTTTATACTATATCTTTTCTGCATCATAGAATTTCCCATATATATTATGTATTGTGGTTGTTTGTAGATTAAGCTGCATTTTGGCAAGGTTTTTCTTTACAAACATTTTTGCCCAAATATATATATTTTATCCTCACACACTCATTAAAGCCTTTTTGTAATTGTGTATTTGGAATATCTCTATATTTGTAGATTTTTTTCATAGGGAGATATTCCTAATACACACTTGCGAGGGTTGTGAACATGTAATAAGTGATTCAGTTTTTCAGGCTTTTAAAAATATGTTTATAGATTATTTATTAGTAAAATTTTCAATAGTACACTGTACTTTGGGTCTAGTGCCATGTGGGTATCCAAACTTTAAAATGCAACAATTCAGTATCCAAACTTGTAAAATGTGCCAATTTATTACCTCCTGTTGATCTGTATGTTAATCAACTGTTATTTAACAGTTGGAAAAACACAAATACCCTTTGAGTGTCATCTAATTCTCTTTTATCAACCATCCAAACATTGACAAAAAATAACAGTCCCAAATTCTTGCCTCTTTTATTCAAAAAAATTGGGGTTACCAAAATGCCCAGTAAGACATAACCCCAACTTTTTTAAATAAAAGAGACAAGAATATGTGACTGTTTATTTTTTGACAGCATTTGGATGATTGATAAAGACAATTAGATGACACTCAAAGGATATTTGTATCTTTTCAAATGCCACTAAATAGATGGTTAACAGGTTAATTAACAATAGACACTAGATTAACACATTTTGAGAGTATAAATAATGAATTGTCACATTTTAAAGTTTAAAGACCAAAGTGAGAATAGACCCAAATTATGGGATATTAAATCAATAATTTTTCTTATTTATTAAGTAAAAAGATAAAAAAATCTTTATTTAAAGCTTTACAAACGCAACCTAATTACTTCCATTTAGGGATATCAACGAACCCGTGCCGAACCCGACCCGTTGATATTCCTACTTCGGTAACATCCCTATGCTATGCTATTGTTAATTGATGGATGTTTGCTTTAATGAGGAAAGTAATGAATATACCGAAAAGAAAGATGTCCGTATATTCGCTTAGGTGTAATGCGTCCTGGCCATGAAATCTGTGGGCCCCACTCAGTGTGTACTGTATACAAACACTCAAATAGCTGATGATGGTGATTGGTGAGCCGATGGTGACGGGATCTGCTCCTCACAAATGAGCGCCTCACATGTACATCCACCGTGCAATAGGATGAGCGTGTGAGGCGCCCGTAAGGCGCTCAGAGTGAGGAGCAGATCCGGTCTGGAGCCGATGATCTCGACCGACCCCCGCTTCAACTTGAGCCAAACGTAGAATGATGGCAATACTAGTCTAGTCCTACTCGTGACTTGACTCTTTTGGTTTTGGTCGCCACCAAATGTAGCACACGTCACATCCTCCTCACTTCACATGGCTAATTCATGGCAGATGGGTGGGCCTTGCGCCTTGGGAGTTGGGACCGTTAGTTCTTATGGTACTGTTGCTGCTTTTGCAAACTGCGGGCACAGAATGCAGGATATAAAACAGGCCATCCACATATAGGAAACCCTATCAACCGGCTGGGCCTGGGCTAGTCATTGTTGTCATCTGGTAAGGAGTAAGGACACTTCGAATCCTTCCAAGGAGGACGACTACATCACGGCATTTATTGTTGTTTCTAGGATTTTGTCTGGACATCTCTCAATCAGAGAACTGAGAGAGACCTACGATATTTGACGTACCAGGTTCAGGTTCTGAGGTTGATCAGTCAGTACTCAGTAGTCACCCCTCTCCAGTTGCCACCTGCACTGCTTCACCAAAAAAATGTTTGTCTTTATGCGTAAGGCCGCCCGGTCGGGGATTACCGAATACCGATTGCCAATGTAGAATGAATCTGTGGGAAGGGTCTCGCTCTCGCAGCTGCTTTTCAAAACCACATGACAATGGCAGCAGAGCTTGGGTATTAGAGCCCATCAGATAAGGAGATCACAGTGATGCTGGTCCCACCTAATACATTTGGCTGGTTCCTTGAACATTTATATTTTGCAAAAAATGAAATCGTAATTTAGGAAGTAATGGGATCCTTCTGGTCTTCTAGATATATTTTGGCACTTCTCTACCGCTCGCTTCCCCTCCTATGAAAATACATGACGTGGCAGATCTTGTATCACATACAATGTATAAATCGGGCCATGCCATGCGTGCAGTCCATGCAAAGCGTAGGTCGGTTTGTGCTTTCCTCCTATGGGATATTTTAAGGGTCAGTCTGGTATGGCCTACGGCTTGAGTTTGTGCAGACTCAGGCCAGGCTAGGTGGGTTGTGGGCCATGTAGTGGGCCTGGCCCGTGTCAGGCTGGGCTATGGGTTATGCCTTGGGCCTAAGCTGAAAGATGCCAAACTATTTTTTTTTCTTTTTTGATATTTTGATATTTTTTATTTTTTGATAAAATAATTCACTTTTCTTAATTCAATAAATCCTTTGAGCTTGGAACAAATAGGAAAAAATAAAAAATCTAACAAAGAAATTAAAAAAATACTTAAATACTTAACAAAATATAAAATGGACAACAAATTGGAAAAAATAGGAATTTTACTTATTGAATTTGAATAATGCAATGGTCAATGGACAATATATGAATGAAATAAAATATAAAAAATATAATACAATTATAAATTGAAAATAAAATATTACATTGTTGAAAAAATAAGAACTAATATAAATAAAATTGA
Organism: Nelumbo nucifera; assembly: GCF_055504915.1. Classification (NCBI taxonomy): domain Eukaryota; kingdom Viridiplantae; phylum Streptophyta; class Magnoliopsida; order Proteales; family Nelumbonaceae; genus Nelumbo; species Nelumbo nucifera. Next base: position 106,062,796 of record NC_142651.1, read on the forward strand.
AAAAAAAGTATAATAATTTTAAAAATTGAAAAAAAATACAATAACTAAAATAATAAAATGTTGTATACAAACGAATAAAAAATATTGATTTCATCATTTTTCTTCAATTTCCACCTCCACCTACATTTTCATCTAATCACCTCATTGATTGTCATCAGATGCTTCAAGTGGAACATCAAGTGTAATGTCTTATCTTGTAGTCTATCTTCAACATCCAACCAATTTTTAAGGCAAATGCACATCTTCGGACTTTTTATCACTTATATAGCTTCACTTGTCATCTAGCACCCTAGTACCTACACTAAAATAAGACTCCAATGGAATTATAAACATAAAAGGGATTAATACATCACATGTCATGGCGGCAAGGACTATATAGTTTTTTTCATGTCCTTTCCACGAAGCTAAAATATCAAAATTATCTCACCCCTTATTGAATTGTTGTCACAAGAACCAATTAAAATAGAAGCACTTGCTTGTAAATAAAAATTAAGTTTCGTAAATGAACTTGTTGATGAACTAGTAGTAGATTTCTGCATCTTATGCGGTAGAGATAGAATTTTGTTTCTACTACTGGAAATGAAACTAGCTATTTTAGAAGTAGAACTTGCACCTATATAAGATTTCTTATACCCACCCACTTGAGATTCATATAAACTATACATTTCACAATATGATTCAAGTAAAATTTCTAAACAATATTTCCTAATTCTAGGATTTAATATTACAACTAAGCAATAAAGAGGAGAAATTTTCTCATAATACTTTTTAAATTTATTTTCCATTATTTCAATAATACTTTGAAATTGTGGATTTTCCTATATTTTGCAAAACAATCACTAATTATAAATAATTGATTAACAAAAAGATAACTAGTTGTCTTTAATTGCATTCAAGCATGCTTTAGTGCAGGGGTAAATTAGTAATTGCCACTTTTTTTTTATTTTGATAAAAAAGAAAAGCATGGGCATGACTAGGTGAACGTGTCTAGCCTAAAAATGCTCTAAACAATCTATGTTGTTGGCCCCCAACAACCAAAATTATTCCCTTGCACTAAAGCAAGGTTCAAAAAATCGTTACGTATCGGCCCCTTCCCGATACGCCCCTATAAGGGTTGTATCGGGTCAGAGTCTGGTTCAGAGGGTAACCAGCACTTAAACCGACCCCTCTGAACCAGTATTGAAAAAAAATAATAAATAAAACTTAAAAAAAGGGATGATTAGGTCGATACGCCATAGCGGTGTATCACCCTATATCGACACTTCGAACCTTGCACTAAAGCTTGTTTGAATACAAATTAAAATGATTTCTTTTCTTGTAAATTTCCATTGTATTTTATAGCACAATTTCATAGAAAGGGAGTTGAAGCAATGGTATAAGTTCACATGACATGGAAATTAAATCCCCTATACACAATTAAAATGCGAATTAATTGAGGCTGTGTTTGGTTTGAAGGGAAAAGTAGAGAAAAGAAGAAAAGGTAAAGGAAACTTTTACAAAACATATATAGATTCCCTACCATTCCCTTCCTTTCCCTATATTTTCCTTCAAACCAAACCATAACCGAAAGGAACATCGATCTCGAAGATTTTCCTTCCCTCGTGTTAGACGCATATGTCTAATTTCTTGGCAACACTATGAATGTATGAGATTTAGTGAAACGAAACAAGTGAGAAATGGAGAAACTTTGGCTGTTTGGTAGCTTCCTTTTTCTTTCCCATGACATGTTACCTCCTCATTCAAGTCTCTGTTTGTCTTCTTAAATAGAAAAATATTGATTTTAAATACACTTTTACCCCACACCTATGTCAACGTGTCATGCATAGGAAGGTCTAAAACAGCCCAAGCTCTTTTATTTAAGCAGCCAAAGTTTTTCTAATGAAAAACCATCAACAAGATCAATTGATTAAGAAATGATGCTTTGCACTTTGCAACTCCCACAGTAAAAACTGTAGGGCTGCAAATGGCATCCGAATTTGATACTTTCATATAGGTAGACCTGTTCATGGGTCAGGCCGGTCGGGTTTGGTCTGGGTTTTGTATATGTATCAACAGAATACATTCAGGCCCGAGCCCAAGCCCGAGCCCGGCCCGACCATTGGGCCTAAGTCTTGAGCTTGAGTCCAACCTTCATATAAAATCCGAAGCTCATCGACCAGAAATTTGAAAATAGAAATTTTTTTATTCAATAAAAAAAGTATTTTATTTATATTAAAAACCTCCAAAACTCAAAAATAATAAACATCTCATTATTACTTGGAAAAAAAGAGCAAAGAAAAAATATTGTATATATATATTTTATTAAATAAAATATATTTTTATTATTTAATATATTGTATTAAGTCAGGCTCGGGCTCGAGCCGGGCTTTTTTGAGAAAGCCCGAACATGGCCTAAAAAAAGTCAGGCCTAGTGCTTTAGGCCTGTGCTTGAGCCTACGGGCGTAAAATTATGACCAAGCCCGACTTAATAATGGATCGGGCCGGGCCAGCTTGTTGGGCTACCCGGCCCATGAATAGGTCTACATATAGGGGTGCCAATTGGACTGGATTTGGTCCAACCCGATCCAGTCAAATGTGAGTACATTATAAATGGACCATGTCCAATCCAATCCAATGAATGTTTTGAACCAATTTGGACCGGTCCAATTTAATGTCTCAACCATCCAATCTGGTCAAATTCATTTTGATTTAGATTGGTTTCAATCCAAACCCGGTCTATTGACACATATATTCTTATCTTATATCAATGGATGGACCAGATATTGGCTTAATCCAACCCAATCCAATATAAATTTGTTACGAACAGACCATGTCCAATCAATCTAATAAATATTTTGGACCAGATTGGTCTAATCCAATATATTTTATTGGTCCGTCCAAATTGATTTTGTACTGGATAGGGTCTAATCCAAAACCGGTCCATTGACACCTGTACTTTCATAATACAATTTGATTCAATTTAAATGTGCATTTAAAATTTATATATTATCCATTAGTAACTTTGGTTTTAATATTGCATTTTAATTAAGAAATCATTTGTGTAAATTTCATAAATTTATTTTTAATATATTTTGTTCATGAGTTATTTTTAATTTATTTTATTAATAATAATGATTTAATCACTTATAATTTAATGATTGATATGGCTTTAAATAGGACGGGCTGACAAAACATTATTCATGTAGCTAGCCACATATAGCTGTGGGTTTAAGTTATGGATGATGATGATGATTCAATATATTGTTGCAATTCAAATTCCATTCAAACCAAATTTGGAACTACCTTATATGGGATGCAATTTGATTCCTTTGCAGACCTAAATAACTGTACAGATGACAAGTTTATCACTACCAGTCCCTTGAAAAGAGGAATGTTGCGCCGAAATGCACCTCATAGCCTCATCCCACCATGTATTGGGAACATCTCCCATGAATGATAACACAAAGTACTGGAGATGTTCCCGATGTACACTTGAGACACATTGTAAGTAGATATGTTCATGGGCCGGGTAGCCCGACGGCCCGGCCCGCACCCGGCCGGGCTTGGTCATATAATTAGGCCCACGGGCCTGACCTCGGGCTTAACACAGTAAGCCCGACTGTGTTTCGGGCTGGGCTCAGGATTTGTCAAAAAAGCCCGGCCCGAGCCCGGCCCGGCCCGACTCAGTATTATATATTTTATAAAATATATAAATAATATAATATTTATTAAAATATATATTTATAATTTAATATATATATATATTATTCTTTTCTTTATAATTTCAATCTATCTCTCTCTTTATTCAGCTGCTTCAACATTAATAATAATAATAATATAGGCTAAATTTCGGGCCCGGGCCCAGGCTCGGGCTTCGGGCTTTTTATGAGGGTCGGGCTCGGACCCAAATTGTAGGCCCGATGGTCGGGCTGGGCTTGGGCTTGGGCTCGGGCTTTAAAAAAAATTTGTTAATACACAGTAAAAGCCCGGTCCGGTCCGGCCCATGAACAGGTCTAATTGTAAGGATGATGTGAAGAGCGCTCTACGAAGAGAATATCCAGACTCCTATGAAAGAGACTAAGACTGCAAAAGAATCCAACAATTAGGGCTACAACTTTGGATGGTCTCGGGTGGCTACTGCCAAAGTTTAAATAGGCCTAAGCTCGAAGTCGTGTAAAATGCCAATTCAAGTCGACCCAAGTTGCACCCCTACCAACGATCTTAGCCAATTCAATGAATCATGAGCTTCCACAAGGGGTTTCACAGTCGCAATTACACGATACATTTTCTGCCATCATAATCCCATGATCCCATGGTTCAGGACCCACCGCTTGATCACATTCGTTCACAGAAATGTTCTGATTATCAGCCATGGGCCCATGGCCAATATTCAATATGCTAATGTGTGTGTTTAAGAGTAGGATCCAGTGACCCGTGACCTCAAGCTTGATGGCTTACCATCCATATGATCACATCATTCACTTCAAGTAATTCTAACCCAAGGGACACATAATATCTTAACTTCTTGACCCGATCAAGTTTATAATTACAGTTCAGTTTATTTGAGGCCGGTGTAAACATGAGCCGATGAGCCGATGTGCTAAATGCAAATTCTGGCTTACTTTTTTATTTCTTAATTTGTTTGTGAAAAGTAAAATAAGTATTATGATATAACCCCCACCTTAAATTAAAGAGAATGAAAGAAGTTGATTTCTTTAAAAATAAGGTACAAACTACAAAGCAATGGTCCCTAGTCTATATAAAAAGGAATTGAAGTGGGAACTAGGAAGATTATCACATGAATTTTCAGGGATGCTTTCAGACAATTTTCAATTCAAGCCTACTAAAACAAGTATTATCACATGAATTTGGTAAAAAAAAACATTAAAAAATAGCTCATACTTATGAACAGATTATTCTATGTTGTCATTTTTGTAGTCTCGTCAAGCTTCATGTATCTGGGGACATGCTTGCCTCCAAGATAAGTTTTGGAGGATGTATTGTACTTTGATATTGCGGCCAAACTCCAAGGATTGCCAATAGGAAATTTTATAGGAGATTGGAAAACCGGCCGTCCATTATTATAGAAAAGAATCTTGGGGAAATCAAGAAATAACTCAATTGACAGTAACAAAGATGGTTGTTGAGATGGACCAGTGATAACTGTAGAGATAAATTAAACAATATGGGTATGGGTTTTCTCTCTTTTTGGGAGGAGATGGAACCACCCTATGTCTGTGCAAACTCTATTTTTTTTGTCCTTTTTAAGGTGGCATTTGAGAAGAGGAAGGGCCATGTGGAGGTGCATAAGGGCTGCTGTGTGTTGGACATTGTGGGAAGAAAGGAATTCAAGGATTTTCTTAGATAAGGAGTATTGAAACTGTAATAGAGGTGATTCACTTAGGCCGTGTTTGGTTTGAAGGAAAAAATAGGGAAAGGAAGTGAAAGATGAGGAAACCTTTATAAACCTTGTATAGCTTTTCCCAACTTTCCCTTCCTTTCCCTACCTTTCCCTTCAAACCAAACATAGTCTTAAGGGCAGCACAGTGGTTAAAGACTTCAGACCTTTTTACTGACTTTACTCTGGATGACTTGATGAGAAAATGGAAGGAGATTGCTAATGCTTCTCAGATTAGAACAGGGACTAGTCCTTCTTGGACCCCTCCCCCCTAATGGTTCTGTAAAATTGAACTTTGATGGCAGCAGTAGAGGAAGGGGAACCCAGGAAATCTTGTATTGGGGGAGTCTTCAGGGATGAGAAAGGGATTGTTTCAGCTATGTTTTCAGGCCCTATAGGGATAGGTGATTCCCTCAGGGATGAGATTTTTGCAGTTCTGGAGGGAATAAGAAAGGCTCAAAGGCAAAGAAGTTGAATATAAGGAAACTTGTGGTTGAAGGTGACTCGCAGGTGGTGGTAGGATGGCTACAAGAGGATAAGGCAGGGTTGTGGAACTTCAGCAATGAAAAGAAAAACTATTAAGTGGCTAACAAAGGATATGGAAGTGAAGTACAGCTGGGTGAAGAGATCTGCTAACTCTCTTGGAGATGGGTTAGCTAAGCAAGGGGTGGCTTGGGATTCTTTATTTTGGGCAACGTTGTAATTTCTTCTTTTCGCTTTTATGGGGGCTCCTGCCCAACCCGGGGAGTTAAGAAAGTTTATCTCCCCTTCGTTGTAATTAATTCTGTTTATTATTAATGGAAAGTTACTGTTATTGATAAAAAAAGGCCCAACTGACAGAAGATAATTAAAATTGAATAAGATGGGTCCATGCAAAATTGATCAATGAGTAGACAAGTGAAAAGCACATCAATACACTTACAGCTTTAAAGGACAGAGGTCAAGAAGCAACTGTCTTACGTAGTTAAGGGAATTTTTTGTATAATGAGATTTGACACATTCTTTAATAGATATATTGCCATAGAGAAGAATGGACCAAAACCATGAAACTGATGAGATGATTGATTTTACCAAATGATCAATTAACTTATCTTCTTTGAGCAGCAGATAGTTAAAAAATCTATCTAGGCATTCTTTTTGCAATGGCGTAAATTCAGAATGGTCATGTTCATTCGTGTTCTTCTGATCAAACCGTTAGATGCTAAAGGAGATTGAGTACAATCAAGATCCACTTGCAATAACATATTGTAATTTTTTTATGAGGAAATTGTAAATAATCCAAGGATGCAACGAGGGCTGAGCATTATACAAATAACTTACCAAATAAAGGGCATACACCTTTTACTAAATGGGAAAGCTACAAAAATGAGATAATTGAATGATTTACAAGATTGAATATTATCCACTTGCCTTCCATGGAGATTGTCTAATGTGGTTTTGCTACATACCCATCAACAGCAAAATTTCGAGTTGCAGCAGGCAGCGCTAAGCGAATTCCATCAAGTTCGGGCTTTGCAATAACTTGGCAACCCAGACGAGACCTGCAAAATCCAGATAAGCATATTCAAAACCCTCCTTGATGGTGACCTAAAAACTTTCTTACCGGTCCATGATAAGGGGCATACGTTTCTGTGAGACCAAAAGCAAGATCCAACATGTCGTTCTCCTCATCTGTGGGATCCTCTAGTTTGTTATAGTACTCCATATCCTAAACACAAGAACACAATCAATCTTTAGCCTATTAATGTCTTGGAATAACCAGAAATGATCGTCCCAAGGAGAAAAGGGGGATAGGATGGGGGATGGGGGCTACCAAGTACCAATATCTTACCATCACAATCACATGGCATGTGGAACATGCAAGTGAGCCCTCACAAGCTCCTGAAATCACATTAAAAGCAATACTGGTAATCCCTTTTGAGTTTTAAATCAACATTAAGGTATGAATACAATCACATATAAATCACCCTTCAATTTTAGCAGAGGCCAACATGTTCAATATTCATAAAGTTGATAATGCTGAAATCAAACAATTGTCCAGACAATTTAAAAAATACATAATTGTTCAAAGAGAAGAAACATGTTTGAACATAAGACTTATTTAGGGAAGTTATTTTAGTGATTCCATGTGGCTTCCCCTCCATTACTTGTTGGAGATTGCTTCTTGTGTTTAATTGAGTTTCACTTTGACAGGATGAAGACCGATTTAGTAGTAATTCTAGACCTGTAAAGATCCATTATGTTCCAATGTTTTGCAGAGAACTTGTCAAACCAAAATCTCATACCATAAAAGATTGGAAGAGAAAAACAAAGAAAAAGAAGAAATGGATTGTAGTTTGGTCTAAAACACTTGGAAATTGCTCACAATACTTACCTTCAAGTTCTATGTCATTTTCATGGGCAGCTTCTAACATAGACATTCCAATAGGGACTTTGATATGCTTCTCCTCTCCATCCTTGTCAACAAATGTCACCGATATCCTGCATAGTTATATAAAACATGGTAGTATGAAGAAATTGACAGGAACAGAAAACTGCATATTCATGTTAAGAGGACATATGGAGATGCACCAAATGTCACCAAGGATGTGTAAAAATACATCATCAGTCCAGCACCTGTTGGTTTGCTTAGAGAATGAATTATCCAACATGAATTTTTGAAGAAAGTTTAGCATACACATACAAGTAATGATAAATGGCATTTAAACACTTGACAGACATCACATATGCCAGGTTCTTACAACTGTCTTCGGGGTCATGTAAATATCAGAAACTTACTTCTCTTTCTGCTCATTCTTTTCCTCTTGAGTGTTGTCAGCAGCTGTGGTTGAAAAAGTACAATGCTTCTGAAAAAAGGCATGTTGGCATCATGTTAGTTTTTCCCCATTTTGGTTCAAACATGATGTTCTGACCATTCTAAAGAACTGGGAGGTGAAAAGCATAAGCAAATACTATAGTTCATTTAAAAAGTTGACTAAAGTCAAATTGAGTCCCCAAAGGTAATAATCAAACACTGAAATTGATGCAAATGTGTAAAAGTAATGCAGGCATGGAAGCAGGAAAAGAACCCATTGATAAAGAAATCATTTTTCTCCTAATTTCTCGTCCAATTCCAATTTCATAATTTCTGGGTGTTTTGGATTTAAGTATTTTGAATTTTTTTTTTTTTAAGTTACTTTCTTGTTTGTTAGTATCTCAGATTATAGGGTAAATCACTTTAAATGGTCAATTACGTTAATAGAGGAATATTAGAGAGTTTTTAGTGATAGTGTATTAATCAGTAATGGGATCTGGGTCTTTCTATTTCTTTGGATCACTCTTGGAACTATTTTTGTTTTTTTTTTTTTAGTTGTAGTAGGATTTAGTATTGTTAAAGTTATTTAAAGAGTTGAAAGTCCTTATTTGGGTGTCCCTATAAAGTGAATAATTAGCATTCTCCGTCAATATTGTCAAATACTAGTATACAATAGAATGAAAAGACAACTTATTTTTTGATCAATACATCAGAATTTTATTGCTTCAAAAAAATGTTTGATTATAATGTCTAGTGCCCTGCACCCCTTCCAAGTTAGCATTGGCCAACTCAGCCCTACTTCTTACAAAAATATAGTTCCCCAAAACATTTGCCTCTGATTTACCCATATTTTGATAGCCTATCAGCAACGTAGTTGGCTGATCTAGGGATCCACCTAAACTAGGCCCCAATCTCCAAAGACAGGTCGGCTATCTCTCTCATCATGTGTCTATATTTCTACAACCCCATTCTGTTTTTGGAGTACGGACAGGCCCAATGCAGATTCCTGATTTCCACTGCAGAGCTATAAACATTCAAAATGGCAACAACCCACACTCTATGCACCAATGCCCGCCCGTGAATTGACATCAATTCCGAGCTGGCACCTACCTCAACAGTACTTTGAGCCTATAAATTCTGACCCTGGGCTAAACCGTCTTACTCCCTTCTGTTTTTGACCCAAGGTACAATTAATTGTCTTAGAGTCTCCTTCAATTTGGAAATTATTGAGATTGAGTGATTTAGCCAGAATTAATCCACGCAGCAGTGCCCACAATTCTGCTCCATTAGAACCATCAACTCCAACTGGACCTAAGAATGATGGTTAATATGGCCTTCCCAGTTTCTGAATATGCCTCCAATTCCAGATGGACCCAGGTTCCATAGATTGCACCCATCAATATAACTCCATCTTTGATTTTCCAATTTTCTTAATTCATGAGTTCCTTTCTTTTCAATAATGATAGTAAGTGGAAAGGGAGGAAAAAACACTCTTAATCAAAACCAGCTTCCCGCCTATTGACAAATATCTCCCTTTCCAAGATGCCAACCTTCTCTCCACCCTTTCCACAATCAGCTCCCAAATCTTCTTTGCATTGCATTTCTCCCCTAAAGGCATACCCAGGTATCTTGTGGGCAGCTTACCTACTTTGCAGCCCACACCATCCACCAGCTGTGTAGCACTCACTCCCTCTTCTACTACCAAGAGTGAAGACTCTCAATGTTGACAGACACATTAACAAGAGATCCATAGGATTCATGGAAAATGTTTTTCATTTAGTAGTAACATTGATAAATTTATTCACACTTGATTCTTTTTTTTTTTTTGATCAATCACACTTGATTATTGCTTTGAAGTAAATGATTTATGTAGTCAATTAAATTTTATAAGTAAAGAACTATGGCTGAGAGAAGCACACTTTATATTATGTAATACATACACGTTCATTACTTAATTTATAGTATCAATGCTTCTGGAACATTATCACATATAGAGTTTCTCCTGTCAAAGAAACTTGTAGTAAATTAGCTGATCCGCAAATGCATCTATAGTCTAAACAAGGTGTGATGTTTGACTTCGAGTCTTTGACAGAGAGAAGAGAGAACTCTGTCACTCTGAACCCTAGCTTCATGCCTTCGTCTTCGTCACCGTTTCGCTGACCTCCGTTGCTGTCGCCACCCACCCGTCAGACATCGGACAGAGGACAGAGATACTCGAGTGACAGAGAAGAGATAATCAAAGAAGAGTTTCAGTTCTTTAATCTTCCTTCAACCTTCGTCTATCATCGCCGTCGCCCATCAGACTCTCTCTCTCTCATCGCCAACCTCAACTCTTGCAATGGTCCTCTCTCTCTTTCTCTCTCTCTGTCTCAATCTCTCTGTCTCAAACTCTTAGTCTTTCTCTCAATCTATCTCTCTGTCGTCGACCTCACTCCCAGTCTTTCACTCAATCTCTCTCTCTTTCTCTCTCTGTCACTGACCTCACTCTCAGTCTTTCTCTCAATCTCTCTCTCTTTCTCTCTCTGTCGCCAACCTCACTCTCAGTCTTTCTCTCAATCTCTTTGGAATTGGGTAATCACTCTCAGCCTATCGGGGATTCGGGTCTCCGACGGGGAATTCATCCCCGTTGGGGTCGGGGATGGAGGGGGGATTCCTTTCCCCGCCGGGGATCGGGGATGGGGATATGGGGTGATTTGGGGGTCGGGGTCAAGGATGGGGAATGTAATCCCTGCCCCATTGCCATTCCTATCATCACACCAATGAAACCAACCAACCCAATCCGACCCAACTCGACCCAAGTTGGTTGGTTTTCTAGTATTTTCAGTCGACTTCGGTTTACAATTTCCCCAACCCAACTAGGTCGGGTCGGTTTCGGTTTGGTTGTTTGTAAACTGACCCAAGCCGATCATAGTTATATATATTAGTATTTTATATTTTAAGTTTAATTTTTTTAATATGAGAAAGTAGGAAAATTCCCATATTTCCTAGTCTAAAATATTTTATATTGTAAATTTTAATTTTTTAATAATACCATAGCATTTTTTTAAAATTTGACTTTTAAGTTTAAATCTTTTGAACCGACTGACCAAACCAAAAACCAACCCAAGCTGACCGGTTTTCATTAATGGTCGGCCGGTTTTGGTGACAAACTCCCCAAGACCCCCCAACCCGACTAGGTCGGTTGAGTTGACCAAACAGCCTGCGATCGAACCGAACCAACCCGTGAACACCCCTAGTATCCTGGTACCATAGCTCTCAAGGCCAGAGATCTGGTCTCCCTGATAAAGCAACAATACATCAATGAACCTATTCATGACGCATCAACTCAATCATCACATAGTTCCACCTCCAAATGTAGCCCATAGAAAAACTGAAATGCATCCCTTTCTAACAGAAGTAACATTATATCTAACAAAACTTTCCTTTAAACTTCCTAAGCACTTATTCAATATATTGGTATATCTAAATCTTCTTGAAAGATGCTGGTACATCTAAATTTCACATCATATAATAATGATAATGGTCATGCATACCAAGATGCCATTTTTGAACCATGCATAAGAAAAAAGCACCCAGTGAATGGGAAAATATCTGTCAGACATCGGATAATCCAAAAAGCAGTCCATACATCTGCAAGGGAAATATTAACTCCGAGAATAAATAGATAAATAAATTTGAAGGACCAATCAGAGACATTGTTAACTATTAGCTGCTAAAGCACATTCACAAAATAACTTTAACTACAGCCTGAGAAGGCCATGTTCTAGAAAAGACTATGAGCTCAATTAATGCTAACATAACAATTAGGTGACTAGACCTTGCAATCAGAAAAAGAATAGCTAACCAGAGGCTGAAAATGACGACTGTAAGGCCCTTGCAAATGTGCTTTTCTAGTTACAGATGCAAATTGACCTGACAAAAAGAAAAGTATTGGTGTCAAAGGGCAATGCAGAGAAATCAAAACACCTATATTACACACACAAAGGGAGCAATTCCATTGAGAAGTTTCTTTCTAAAGCATTCATGCTACACAGATGAGTTGAAATGAAGGTTCAGATAAAACAAATTCTTTTTGATCCCTAAATAACTCCATGGACATACTAAGCAAGGAGTTCTTATATAGGGCATTCTGCACGCTTAACAAAGTACTATAGCGATTACCTCACTGCACAAGAGATAAAAGCAAGAACTTCTATGGACAAAAATCTCAGAGAATAAAAAAAGTAACAAGTAAAATTCATTCATTAAGGAACTAAAAAAAAATCCCAGAATACATCAGAAAGGCCCCAAAGGAATAAGAGGCCAAGTACAAAGCTGAAGCTAAACAGAAATAAATACTAACAAGTAACAAATTACAGCCCAGCCCTGGACAACCCCGCTCTATATGAACCTTTGACACTCCCACTCTAGCCAATGTGTCAGCCATCAATTTGGCACTTCTAGGTATCCAAATGAATGAGGTGTTCAAGGGACCCCCTAGGGAAAGTACCTGTCTTACCAAAGGCTTCATCCTTGATCCTCCATGGAATTTCTTCTCTATTCTTCAGCCAAGAGATAACTGCTTGTCAATCTCCTTCAACGTCCACTCTTTCCACCCTTTTAATCTTAGAAATTTTAACCCTTGAATGATCACCAACAGTTCATCCCTGACAGAGATTCTAATTGGACCTGAGAAACTGAAAGGCTATTTGGAGCTTAGCACCCAATAACAGTGGCAACTGGCAACTAGGTAGATTGGGATAGGTTGGATGTGGGTTTAAGATCAATCCACCCACCCACTAACAACCAATATCCACCAATGACCCCATTTGCATATCACGTATGTGGGTTGCTATCCAACGTAACCCACCCACTTTAACCCAAGTTATGATCTATTAGCCACCACTGCAGTAAGGCATGTGCTCTGTTTTGTTCATATTAAATTTTAGTACAATGAGTGTTTTTTCGTTTTTACATTTTTTTTTCTTTTTGTCATGAAAGCCTTATCCCTACCCAATGGACTGGACTGTAAAGAGAGTATACTACACCTCTCAATAAGTAAGAGATCCTTTTCTGAAAAAAATAACACCACTGCCTGTCCTCCCAAAAAATATGGAGATGTTAATCCACAATAATCAAGTCTTTGCAATGCTTGTTGAAATGGTTCCAATCCAATAAAAGGCTCCTCCATCTCCAAGTCAGGAGCTCATGGGGCCCGTTCTAATCAGCCAAGTATTCTGATGGATTTGGAGAGAACGAAATATCATACGTTTACGATTACCTTTTTTTCACGAAAATGTAAAAAAGAAGAAGAAGAAGAAGAAATCATACCTGATTCATACCTCTTGTGAAGAAGAAAAAATCATACCTCTTGTGAGCTCCCTGGCCATCCATCCAAGTTGTGAGAGTTTAGATATGAACATAGTGGTTGCAACTGCCTAATACCTGATTCATATATAAGCATTATTTACAACATTAACAAAAAACACTTTAAATTGAAATTTGAAGAGAACGAAAGGAGAATGAAGAAACGAATCTGAACAGTGAGAGTTCTACCGATTAACAGAGAAGGATATTATTTCCTGAAGTTGAAAAATAAAGATCTCCACACCGAAGATAGACTGTTCCTTTCGGCTATCGATCAAAAGGTCCTGACTTCGAGTCTAATGTGAGAGAACAACCGTTTTCGAAAATCGAAACTTGGTAGTTGGAACCCTCGATTGGCCTTCTCCTAACAGAAGATTGAAGAAGCGTTTGGATTGGGGAACGATTTCTCGAGACTGGGTTCACTTCTTCGAGAACCTCGACGAGTTGACTGGGTTCACTACTTCACTATGTCTTGATTCTCTTGAATCTTGATCGACTTTGATTTTGGATCCAGCACACCCGACCCGTCTACAGCTAGGAGCTTTGAGTCTTCGAGACTTCGACGAGCTTCGTTTCGTCCCCGTTGTCCGATGAGTTAGATCATAAATTTAGGGATGTCATTGGGCATTTGGGCTAAATAGTTTGGATAGATTCTGCTTCTTCCTTGTTCCGAACCGATTACCCGAATCAATTATTCAGTTAACAATTGATACTTGTAATTTTTTATGTTAAAAAATTAAGTTTGATAGAGAATATATAAGATTTTTTTTTGATAAAATGTTTGATTTATTAACATATAAGCAGTTTACTATTTTACTGTCATTTTTATTGAGGTTGCATTATAATTATTATTAATAAATAATTATAGATATCAGTATGATTGGGTTTAATTGGATCAAACCCAGTTATCCTGATTAATAATCGGGATGATTCTGGGTCTACGATTAATAATCAATTCGGAACTGCTACATCTTGCCCTAAATAAGACCTGACCTGTTGACAACCCCATTCTAGATGCTGTCCCTACGGGTGTTCATTATATGGTCTAGACTGCTAAAATGCATCAAACCAAATCGAAATTAGCAATTTGGTCTGATTTGGTCTTAAAGCGGTTTGGTTTGATCTAAGAACTTTTCTAATTTTTTTTTGTTTGGTCTGGTCTACTAAATGTTAGAAACCGGATCAAACCGCAAATTGTATTAAACCGAATTTTTAATAATATATTTATTAATGTAACGTATATATATGTATATATAATATGTTTAAACATGTGTATATATATTCATTTAACATTTAATTTTAACTTGTAATTTGATGCTCAAGGAGTTGTTTATGTTTGAGAAAGTGTGACTGTAATTTATACAATACTAATAGGTGACACTTGTTAACATTTTAATTTAATATTTAAATTATTTTTGTTATTTATGTAAGTATGCATGTTATTTAGGCTTTTTAATTGGGTCAAACCCAATAGAATGGACCAAAATGTATTAAAACCGGACCAAACTGTTATCGATTTCTATAATAAAATTGTTTGGCTTAATCTAAAAATTTTTCAAATCATAATTTATTGGTTTTATCTTAATTTTTCTCCAAACTGAACCAAAACCAGAATCCCTAATCGTCCCCATAACCAATAACGCAATGGACAAATAAATTTTAGGGAAAATTCCCGATAGGTACCCTGTACTTCAGGCCGAGTGCCAATTTAGTACCCGTACTTAAAATCATGACAATCTAGTACCCGAACTTTCAATTTGGGACAATTTGTTACCCGAACTTTTAATTTGCGACAAATTGGTACCCAACGTTAGATTCTCGTTAGTTAGAAATTCACATGCAAGTTAAAAATTTTCAAAAATACCAAAAATACCCTTTTACGAAAAAACCTTCTTATTCCCTTTCCCTAATCCCTTGTTGTTTTTGTTTTGGGTTGAACGAATGAAAGAGGAGAAGATAGCCGACCTTCCTCTTCATTCCTAGCACTTCAATTCCACCCTTCTCTTCAAAATCAGTTGGAGAAACGATAGAGGGGCCGGCAAAGAAAGGTTGGAGAAACAATAGAGAAGCCGACAAAGAGAAGAAATGTTGGAGAAACGACAAAGGGGGCCCCTCCCCAATCCCAGCAATCTGGCAACCCCATGGAAGAGGCCTCTGTTCCAGTGTCCACATCCGAACATGACATTCTCAACTTTCTGGAATTCTGATTTTTCGGTTGGTGATGTCAGGTTCACTGTGAAGGTCACCAGAGCAATATCTCTGGTCGTGTTCGACCAATCACCATACCAGTAGAAGTAGGGGCAAGACTGGTTATCGGCCTTGCAAGGTTGTGGGGGATCAGGGGAGGAGACCAGCTGACAGCGAGGACCACGGCAAGTGACATTCTGGAAGGACGACAGTTCCTGCGGATTGTATGGGGGGCCATTCTGCTCGAAGTAGTCATGGCAGGGAAGACTTTGTATCTAGTTGAGATCGCTACCAGCATCAAGAATCAGAGAGAAATGCTTGGGAGGAGTACCCACAAAAACGTCCATGAAGTACTCGCCTGACCCAAGGTTGACACCGGATTCCAGAGTTGCCACAAGTCTTCCGGCTGCCCAACTTGTGTCAGATTCCGATGCCGCTGCCGATGCAACCACAGGCTTTATCCCTGCCAACTTCTTCTTTGTTAACCTTGAAAATGTGTTCTGGTTCATCTCTTTGAGTCATCAATCTATGTTTGAGCTGGAGCTTCACCGTTGGTTTACTGGATGAAGCTCCTACTATCTTATCTTCGTCGTCATCACCATCTTCTTCCTCTGGAGTGGTTGCTTCTGTTGGTTTGTGCGAAGAAGTCTTCGTCTTTGTGAGACGACACCCTGTATTTTCCAAAGTTGTGACTGAATTGAAGCTTAGGTGATCGGGGAGTTCAATACCAGCAAGAATAGAAGAACCATTGGACTTAAGTCCATGTTGGCTAGAAACGGCGATAGCGGCACTAAAGCAAATGATAATCAGGATGAAGAAAATCTTGGAAAACACCATGCTCTCTTCTTCTTCATTTACAGAGCTCCTTCTACATGAAAAGCTTCAAGGGGAAAAAAGTAGACTAGGTAATTAAAACATAAAATTAATCAAACTCCATTTCAAAGCAGATATTTTTGTAGAGGAAGAAGAAGAACAATAGGAAGAGATGTATCAGTTTATCGAGATTCAATTAGTTTCTTGATAAAGAAATGAATACCCGTACTTTAAATCATGTACTTTATGTCATTTCCTGGTGGCGCATTCGCCTGACACCACCAGCGTGAGGGAGTTGGTTCTTGACGTCTCTGTAAATGCAAGTATGAACAGTGGTTCCTACTTGCATTGCTCGATGGGTTATTTTAATTATTTTATTCGGTCGAAATAGCATTGGGGGTATTTAAGACTTTTTATCTTCTAACCGACAAAAATCTAATGTCAGATACCAAACTATCCCAAATTGAAAATTCGGGTATTAGACTGTTACGATTTAAAGTACGGGTATTAAATTGACACTTGACCTAAAGTACAGGGTACCTATTGAGAATTTTCCCCAAATTTTGTGCGAGACATATGCTGGTTAGGCGTATAAAATGTCTTCCTTTATAAAACTTTCTGATGTGTCATTGCAGTAGAGGGGTGCACATGCACTGTTGTTCGGCTTCAGACCAGATATATGCCTAATTAGAAAAAATAAAAAATAAAGACATATGCCTAATTCTAGGCATGTCGATGGATTTTCACATTTTCTTTTTTCTTTTGCTGCAACAAAAGACATTGCATTAAAGATCAACTTCGGTCATATATGTCTCTTGACACAACTTGAGAGATAAATTGATAAGGTTCTTGCAACCATTGTTTGTGCCATGGTTTTCAAATGGGACCGAACCAGACGGTCAGACTAGAAAAACTTGGTGACTGGTTTTGTTTCCCCCTAAAATAGGATTTTCTCAAAAAATCGTTGATTTTGGTAAACAAATTGCTGAATCAGGCGGTTAATCGTTCAAACCATTTTGACTATTTTTTTAAATTTTTTTTTATTTTTTGTCAGAATGGGCCGATCATTCGGTTTGAATGATCGTACCGTTCGACCCGATAACTGGACCCTTGACCGATTTTAGTCTCCGAATCGGTTTTAAAAACCATGATTTATGCATTGCCTTCAAGGTGAATGTGAGAAATGCCAGAAGATGAGAGAGAGAGAGAGATGGCATGCACTATCATCAATGGCATCTAGTCACCAAACTTGTTTGGGTGCGCTGAAGTTCTCAAGTTCCCTCCCAAACTAGATCGATCAAATGAGAGAGAGAGAGAGAGAGAGAGAGAGAGAGAGAGGGAGAGGGAGAGGGCAATAAAACAAGGCATGTTCAGTGGATTCATCTTCCTTGTGGCATAAAGGACAGATTCTCTCAATTGGGATGTGCTGAACTAACAGGTTGAGCCTAGTTGGAAGAGAGTTTGTTAGGCATTTTTAGAGGAAGAGAGTAATATAATTCTGGGTGGGAGGAGTTTATAATTCCACAAACTCTTCCATGTAAAGTTTTCTGCAATAAATATTCCTTGTGGATGGGCCTGGAATGTCTTGACAAAGTTGTGTATAATAAGTAATGTAATGGGCCTGTAATAATACTTTTAGGGATGTGAAGATTTGAATCCAAGCACTCATGATTACAAAGGCCATGGTCTCACTTAACCAATCAATTACTTAAATTATTTGATCATTTATTTTTAGTTTAATATTTAAATATGTACAATAAGTAATGTAAAAGGTGATATTTACAAAATTTAAATTTAAATTATAAGCTTTGAACTATATAATGATAATCTACATATTAAATTACTCAATTTAATCAATAAAGATAATACAAATTTTAAACTATATATTATATTTATTAAAAATCAAGTTTTTAAAGAACATGCTTCTTTTTTCTTTTTTCTTTTTAATGAGGAACAAAGAAAGAACAGGTTTCATGGATAGACCCTAGAACTGACTCTGAAACTGTCAAGACTATAACCGATCTTCATGAGATAGGTTCCAGTTTCAGAAACTTAAAACCAACCCCCACAGAATAGGTTTCAGGTTTTTCTGTGAAACCGAACTGAATCCACCCATACTGACCCCTACAGCCATCCCCTTCGAAACAGGTCCCAATATTTTATCATACCCTTATTCCAAAGTCGAGATGAGTCTCTAGACTTGATTTGGCCCCAAATAGATTTTTGTTCGAGACATTTTCCCGCAGAACTAGATCACCTTAAACGCATGATTTTCAGTACTGAAGCGTCAACATAATTTCATTATTAGAGCAATATTATGATGTTCAACTCCTACCAAATGTATTTTCCACTATTTTCTGCACAAAAACTAATTTGTAGAGGTCATCAAATCTGTCTAGACCTGTATTCTCCTGTCTATCCAGTCAAAAAAAAAAAGAAAAAAAAAAGGAAATTTCGGGTCTGGTCATAAGTTTTTCATCCAAGCTTCCCATACGTGTACTTATATACAATTTTTTTTAGTGATTTTGAATATAGGCTTACATTTAAATTTAAGTTTTACAAACTTACAATAAGATGAATTTCATTAGCATATGTAATTAAGTCTAAATGTCCATCCCATTGAACTGGGCATAGATAGGCTCAGGTGAAAGTTAGGCTGGGTCAAGGCAACTAAAAATGCTCTTATAACATCATGAATATATTATGAGAATGGATCATTCCGATTCCGATTCTTTATCCTTCCCTTAGGAATGAAATCCATTCCTGTTGATTTTAATTCCCATTCTCATTTCTGTCTGAATCAAATAGATTATGAGAATGGACCATTCCGATTCTGATTTTGGAAGATTTCAATTTCAATTCCGATTTTGATTCTGATTCCAACTGAGAACCAAACAGACCCTAAAAGTTTTTGTTAACTTTTGCTTCAAAATTGACCTTGTCTTATTTATTTTTGAAATAAAATAAGAAGTAAAATAGTAAGGCAGAAAGCAAGATTATATGGTCCCATTTTATATGAGAGAGAGAATCAAAGTAGGAGGAAGGTGATACAAATTTTGCATCAGTTTTTTAAACTCAGTTTGGAAAGAGTACAACTATAAACATGTATAACACAACAGATATAAAATATGAGGTTTTACACTCTACATATTTATATTTATACTCCCAAATTGAGCCTATATGCAAAATTTGCATTGCTAGCAAATGAAACAATATATATATATATATATATATATATATATATATATATATATATATATATATATATATATATATATTGTATCAAATAGAAATACAAATCATAGTTGCAAACTTACAAACAAACAGATGCAAAGCTGAATCAGATGCAAAATTTACATTTAACTTAGATTTACATCAAACACTGCCTTAAGCCACTGGGCTATATCTCATTTGCTGAAAATAAGAGAGAAATAGAGAGGTTGAGGAAGCTCCATTGTTACCGATATCAGTCAGACAGGCATAACCCAAGCTTTGCTTGGCTTGGCTGAATGGGTGCTTTTGCACGAGTTGTGTCTCAGTCATTTTGAAGTTTGAATTGAACTATGGTTAAAAAGTTAATATTGACCCACTGGTGTTTGTCTTGGTGTTCCAATAGCTAAGATGTGGCTTGGCATCCCTTCAAATGTGGAGGTGCATGATCCAACTCACATAACTACAGGTCTACAAGCTCTCTTTTCCTTGGTAAGGTCAAAAGACTTCATGCCTATGAGGACACGAGTTGGGATTCCTACCAATAAATGACGTTCCAACATGATTTGACATTACCATCTCATCATGAGGATCCACCATAAAACTAACACATGACGTACACACACAAACCTTAGGTTAAGTTTGAAAAAAGTGCAAATACAAATATGCATAATACAAATACATAAAAAATAATATAAAATACAAAGTTTTGCGCTCTATATATTTTATACTCCTAAGCTCAGTTTAGAAAGAGTATTAATACAAATATGTATAGTATAAATACATGCAAAATAATATAAAATACAAGATTTTGTATTTTATATATTTGTATTTCTTTTTGTTAGAATGGGCCAACCTTTTAACCTGAGAACTAGACCCTCGGTTTTAAAAACCTTGATAGAGGTGCTATCTCCGTGTAGGAAATGGAATCTATTTGTGCGAGTAGATTCCCACGTGAGAGCAACCAAGTAATTACAATAATTAATGGAATATACTGATTATTATAGTAATTAATTATTGTAATTTAATAATTACTGATTATTACAGTAATTTAATAAATATATAATTAATGATTATAATTAATAATACTATTATTATAAATATTGTTAATAACTAGATATTTACTTTAAAATTATAAATACTGTTATTAAAAAATACCGTTAATAAATTGCTGATTATTACAGTAATTTAATAAATATATAACTAGTGATAATAATTAATAATTACTGTTATTATAAATATTGTTAATAAATAGATATTTACTTTAATTTTACTTTAAATTAAAATTATAAATATTGTTATTAATAATATTGTTAATAAATTTAGTCATTATTGTTATATTAAAAATAATTAAAAATGTTATTAAAAGTATTGTTATTGATTATTTAATAAAATATTATAATTACTAACTATTACTGATAATACTATTAATTTAATTTAATTTAATTTTGGTAATTATTAATTTAATGAATATTGTTAATAAATCCTATTCATAAATTTAATATTTACTGTTATATTAAAAATAACTAAATAATATTATTAAAACTATCATTTGTGATTATTTAATTAAATAGTATAATTACTTACTATTATTGATAAATGTTATTAATAACATTCTAACAACTGATTGTTCGACTGTTTGGTTCAAATGGATGGCCCGTTTTGACAACAAAAATTACGAGCAAAAAAATTACAGAACCATTCTGGCTACTGGGTTTTGGGTCGATGGATCGATCATCCGGTTCGAACGGATGGTCCGTTCTGACAACAAAAATTATAGGCAAAATATTGAGTTTGTGAGGTCCATTAAGTAGTATAATACGTGTTATGTCATCCGAGCGTTTGACTCATATGACCCAAAAATGGAACCGTTCTGGACATTGATTTTTGAGTCAACGGTTCGACTATTTAGTTTGAACGGATGACCCATTCTAACAACAAAAAATTACGGAACCATTATGGCCACTGGTTTTTGGGTTGATGATTCGACCATTCGGTTCAAATAGACGGCCCGTTCTGACAACAAAAAATTACAAGCAAAAAATTACGAAACTGTTCTGGCCACCGATTTTTGGGTCAACGGTTTGATCGTCCGGTTCAAACGGGCAACCCATTATGACAACAAAAATTACAGGCAAAAAATTGAGTATGTGTGGTTCATTAAGTAGTATCATATGTGTTATGTCATTCGAGCGTGTACTCATACAACCCGAAAATGGAATTGTTCTGGCCACCGGTTTTTGGGTTGACGGCTTGACGGTTCGATTCGAACCGATAACCCGTTCTGACAACAAAAATTAAAAAATAAAAAGATGGCCAAAAACCATTGAACGAGTCAACGGGTTAACGATTCGGCCACTCGGGTCAATGGGTCATTGACCGATTCAACGGTTTTTGGCCAGGGACTGGGATTGGGGTAAAATGGAACTGGTTGCCTGGACGGTTCCCAATTAAAAAAATAAAAAAATGGACAACCCATTATGACAAAAAAAAATTACAAGTAAAAAATTGAGTATGCGAGGTCCATTAAGCAGTACTATACATGTTATGTCATTCGAGCGTGTGACTCATACGACATGAAAATGGAACCGTTCTAACCACCGGTTTTCGGGTCGACAGTTCGACTGTTTGGTTCCAACGGATGGCCCGTTCTAACAACACAAATTTAAAAAAATAAAAAAAAGACAAAAAACCATTGAATGGATCAATAGTTCGACCACCTTAGTCAATGGGTCATTGACCGATTCAACGATTTTTGGCCAAGAACTGAGATTAGGATAAAACGGAACCGGTTGCCTAGATGGTTCCCAATTAAAAAAAAATAAAAAAACGACCAAAAACCATTGAATGGGTCAACGGGTTAATGGTTCGACCGCTCAGATTAATGGGTCGTTGACCGATTCAATAGTTTTTGGCCAAGGACTGGGTCAACAGGTCGACAGTTCCATTCCATCCCCAGGGAAGCAGCGCCCCTCCGCTAGTTATATTGTAAATGTGAAGCAACAAAATACAAGCAAGAAAAACCTTTAGAACCTTTAGATCACCAATCAGTTCTATTTAATGCGATATCCATTGATAAATCATTGGTGCTTAAATAATTTCTCACTATCACACATGTCCTTTTTTGTCTATCTCTAGCCTTTCAAACCGGTTGGATCTCCTTCCAGCAAAAAACACAACTCAACACCTTCCCAAATCCCAATATGGTTTAACACCACGTATGTGTTTGGTATAGCTTCCATTTATCAAATAAATCTTTCTACTTGATTTGTCTTCAAAACCAGAAAAGTACTTGATAAACCATTTATTGACAACTAGGCACCCCACCACATCAGTAGAACAATGAATAAACATTGGGGGAAGCAAGGGTGGAGTTAGAATTTGTTCTGGAAGGGGGCCAAAACCTAGAAAACATGGATAGGGGGGCCAAAATCTAAGAAACATAGGCAAGGGGGTCAAAATATAATTGAAATTTAAATGGGTTTTATGGGAATTTTGAAGGCATGGGGGAGGGGGGGGACCATGGCTCCCCTCTACCACTCCCTGGTTCTGATCCTAGGGAGAAGTATTAAAATAAAGCTTCCCCCAACGGTTGGTGCGTAAATAAATTAAAACCCACTTTTGTGAATATCAATATGTACAAATGAACGTGATGGGAAAAATGCTGATTTGGCGATAATATAACAAATGCCCATGGAACAAAACACATGCCACATATCACACCATGAAATTAGGACCCACCCAAAAACTGGAAGCCACCATTTATGAGATATGTGGTGTTGGATCATGTTGAATGTTGAACATATATTGTTGGTAAGAGATCTACAGGGATTCCTTTCTAACACCTTCAACTTATAACAAATCACTTCTCACATTACAATGATCTTCCATGCATCGGATCAAGTCATCAAACCATCCCAATATACTTTTGTCTCATTTTATCACATGTTAAAATTACTATTAATTGGGTTCCTTTAAATGATTAATCTATGACAATCATGTGGGTTTAGAATGGTTACAATTGATAGTACGCGATTTGGTTCTCCTTGTTGGTGGACAGCTCAGACACTGGGCTGAGTAAGTCACCTAGTTGAGCTGCAAGAGAGAGAGATCAAAGTGTTCGGGTTGCTTTACTCAGGGTGGGCACTCTGATGCTTAAGGCAGCGAACTGAGAATGTGATTGCATGAATGCAAGAGAACTAGGGTGCTTGAGAGCTAAATCACACGTACCTTGTGTGGTTGAAGGTGATGCCTTTATATAGGCGAGCTGTTGTGAGCCTCACGAACTGTGTTTGGGATCTCTGGCCCCTCTGGTTAGGAGGTGGTTTCATGCTTGGAGGTGGACTCCACGTAAGAGGGTAATGTTTATCCAATCGTGCCCGAAGCGGGTGGGGTGATAATCAGCTCTTCCAACATGGCATTGTGATCCTGGGGAAGTCGAAGATGACAGTCCGCTTAAGGGGGAAGTTACCCGACACGTTAGGCAGGTCACTAACTAAAGTCGAGTTAGATCGGCGGAAGCAGGTTGCCTCTTACACCGACCTGATGTCTTGTCTGGTTGTTTGCAGTTTGGCCTACCGGAGTGGTGTCGAGGTCATCAAGGCGGTTGTGAAGTGTTCGAAGTGCTCCTAAAGTGTGCTTACATGGTACTGAGATGTCATTCTACTGTTCTGCAATGCCACATGTTATGATATCATTGGAGGACCAAATTACCCCTCATGATTAACAATCTATGACAAAACCCTCCCTCCTTTATAGAGGCTTGGGATAGGTGGTATAATCCTAGGTGGTGTAAGAGACTATAAATCCACGAGTGCATTGCACCAATAAACATAGCCCCTTCCACGTCGTCTGCTCCAATGAATTCATGGAATAGATACCCCAAAGAGAGAATCGAATAGAAGTAGACCTTATCTATGAGAGCTTCCAGTTCCATGATGCAAAGATGCCCATCAAACTTCAGTGACATTACGGACGTGCTGAAGGCAGTAAGAGGAAGTCCGGATCATTTGTCCCCTAGGGATAGAAAACTTTCTGTCCCGTCCAATCCTATTAGAGCACATCTTCTTCACCCAACATATTTGAAACTAACGGAAAATTATTTCTAATGGCGATATGGACTTCATTATTTATCAAATATGCTTAGCCCACTCACCCTTTGTCCCCACTCTCTCTTTTCATTCCCGAATACCACTACAAGTTCGTCTCTTCTTCTCCCTCCCTTCTCCACCCACTGCCCCTTCGCCGCTGCAGCCGCCGATAGTTCCATCCCTCGCCGATTCAAGTTTCTCTCTCGCGGTTCTCCTCTCTCCCCACTGACACATTGTTGTACTCTGGCCACCGATTCAAGTTTCTCTCTTGCGGTTCTTCTCTCTCCCCACCGACACGTTGTTGTACTCCGGCCACATAGGAACCCTCCTCGCTATTGCAACCCTCGCCGGTGCTGTATTCTGGCCAACTCCATAACCCTGCCTCAACCCCTGCAACTCTCATGGTTCTTATTTCGCCCTTGCAGTAGTCTGAAGTGTAATATTATAAATATGGGATTTTAAATGGCAATTAGAAATCAGTAAACAACCGCACCGATCTTTTTAATCAAACATTGCCAATGTTATTTAATTCTAGTATAATGATGTGAAGCTGACCAACAATAATTTAATGGATTTTAGGCTTGATGCCATCCAATTTGTTCCAACTTTGATGAAATTTTTGAATCCATAGAGCACAAATGGATCAAGAAGAAGGATGACGAGCACAGATGAAATAGCTGAATTTTACATTTATTTTGTCAAAACATACTTATTCAATTTCCATATATAACATTCATTGAAATGAAAAGATATATAGTATATATAAGGTAGAGCAAAAGAAAAGCCTTATATGATTTATTTACTTTATTTAGGCCTAATCTCTTTTCCTTGGAAAATAAGACCAGGCATCCAGTGACCACCCTTCACCTCCATGATAGTCATATCCACTTCCCCGCCTTCTTCTATGTCGTTAAATAACTCACATCCATCTTCTCCTCTAGGGTAATGTGCCTCTTGTTGACCCAGTAACATGGATGGCAACAATATGGGTGGTTGCAAGGTGAACCTACGACTATGTACATGGTTGAAAATCACTCCAGTATACAACTGGTGAGGCAATTAGGGATCTAGATACAAACTCTGGATATCTCCACCCTTAGTTTTGGCAAACCTTACAGACAGCTTTGTCTGGAGAAAGTTGAGGCCTTTTCTACTCTTCGCCAATTTGAATACAAGGTATGCTTCATAACTTGTTCTTGGGGATAGCAATTTTGTCTCTATCTTGCCATGGATTTTGAGCTAGCAACCGTCTAAGAGATCAGCCACCTCTGAGAACTTGAAAATTTGAAATTTAGAGAGAGAGAGAGAGAGAGAAAAAGAGGGTTGAGCAGTTGAACATGATCTCCAACGGTTGGTAGCAATAGTCTCTGGCGGTCAATGGCACTGGTGGAACCATATGTGAGAGAGGAGGAAGAAAAAGAAGAGGGAGAAAGACGAGTTCGAGATAGAGGAAGGAATGAAAGGCTTGAGAGTTTGGGCGTGTTGTCAAAATTTCAAATGCATTTCATCACTTTTTGAGTCCGGACTGCCGTTAAAGGTTTGGGACTCTGTTAGTT
The DNA here is from genome assembly GCF_055504915.1 of Nelumbo nucifera. Taxonomy (NCBI): domain Eukaryota; kingdom Viridiplantae; phylum Streptophyta; class Magnoliopsida; order Proteales; family Nelumbonaceae; genus Nelumbo; species Nelumbo nucifera. The sequence continues at coordinate 106,089,169 of NC_142651.1, forward strand.
TCAAATGTAAAAAGATCTATGATGTGTTCCAAATGTATTGGATGGGATAGAAAATTTTCTGTCCCCTATGATCCGAACTCAATAAAAGGGTAGAACCTACCGTTTTCTTTTTAATTCATAGTCATTGCTGTTTTGGTGTAAGAGAGGTTTTTTATTTTTTTCCTGAACATTTAACATCATAAGAAACATTTAAAAAAAAAGTTTCAACGGTCACTTTTGTTTTGGTGTTAGGTTGATATGATGAGACTGCATTTTGTACTTTGGTTTTGAGGCAGGGTGGGGGCTACATCTCCCCAATATTAAGATTCCTCCCATTTGACAATGGTTAATAAAATTGTATATTGCATAATTCTGAGGTCATGCATTTGCAAATTGGAAAAAAAAAAAAAAAAACAAGGGTAAAATATAAAAACCTTCCCTGAAATTTCTGACAATCATAAAACACTCTCTTTTAGTTTCACTTTAACAAAAACCTCCCTTAGACTTTTATAGAATTTGACAAAAACCTTCCTTCCGTCACTGACCCAGACGGAAAACAAATGAACTTACAAAATTGCCCCTGACCAATTGTGAGGGCTTCATTAAAATATTTTAAAATGCCATAATTGCCCTTACTCGGTTAATCTCTCTTTTGCACTTTGTTATAGGGATTTTTCAAATAAAAAAAAACCCTAATACCACTTGCAGCGTTGCTGGTGCTCAAAATATTCCATTCACCGGAGAATAGTTTCCATTTTCCAGCAATTGTTCTTCATTGGCGACTGTTCTTGTCTAGTGAAATTTCTTTTGTTTCCATTTTGAAGCCTATTTGTTGATCAGCGAGTGTTCTTCACTGAGATAAAGCTTCATTGGCTGAAAGGTTGGTGTTTCATAGGATTTTATTCAGTTTTAAGTGGATTTTTATTGGATTCGAATATTTTATTGTGTTGAATATGATTTATGCTCTTCGCTTTCTTCCATGGTCATTCTTCTAATATTGGATTTGAATAAATCGTTCTTCTAATACGATTTGTGCTCTTTGTTTCATAGGTTAGTGTTTCATAGGATTTTATTGGATTCGATATTCTATTGGAGTTTATTCTTTTGTTTTAATTCACTGTCGTTTTTTAAGTTTCTATTGTTTGTGTATTAACTCTCACAGCTAGCATCTATATTACTCAGCATTCCAGACTCCAGAGTTACCCTGCTTCATAGGTTACTAACTAGCATACCTCAAGAAATGCTTTGAGGGTACTTATTTTTTATCTACCTCACCCTGTTTCTCATTTTCCTTCTATTATTTCCATGCAGTTTCTAAAGCACCTATCCGACCTGGGAACCAAATACTCAGGGAAAGCAATTCCTTGCTACTGTAAACAGTTTTCGCTCATCTGGGTGCTTTCAGCTCATCAACTCCTTTCTTTCGAGAAAGTGTGTTTCCAGCACAATGATGGGGGTCATCCAGAACATGCCGCTCAATCTCAACCAAACAGTCAAGGAAGCTATGCTGATCAATCGTCACCATCTATAGTCAAGGAGCTTGTGCCTAATGGGAATGAGGGTTCATCATCTATAGTGGATTCTCCTTTCTCTGACTATTACAGTGAATTTACTTCTTGCACAGGATGATTACCCGTGCATATCAATCATTCTAACAAGAAAAGCAAGAGTTTTCTCAAGAGTTTTCCCTTGAGGATGAGCAAACAATTTTTGAACTTGTATCTTTTGCTCTCTTTTTTTATCAAGTAGAAATAAGAATAGTTTCAGCCTTTCAGGCACCTAACCCTTTTACCACTTTACCACTTATACAGATTTTTCTTCTTTTTATTGATTTTTTACACTTGTAATATGTTATATATGGAAAACCAAGACTTGGGTTGATTTGCCACTCCACTCAACTGAGTCAGATTTTTGTCTCATACCAAGAAAAAAAATCTTGGTTTTCCAATAATAAAAGTTCAAGGAGAGATGAGAATATAAATGATAAAATATCATAAAGCACAAAGTGTTGTATATTTCTAGTGCCAAAACGGTCCTAGAATTTTCTATACACAGGTTTCCAAAACATTCTACTGTCTAAATGCATCATTGTTAGTCATTGGTATATAAATTTCACTTCTAGGAAGGAAATTATAAGGATTAAATGTTTTCCCCTTCATCATTAATTAAGATCAGAATAAAGAGATCCACCCAATCTGACATGGTTAGACAAGCACCTGCACACATCCTCTCTTTGGAAAAGATATTTTTCATAGATCTTATTTATTATCTTCAAGATACTTTACTTATCCATGCTCATCTCTCTGATTTAAGGGTGAATTTCTGAATGAATCAACATGTGATTTCTCAATCAGCTATAAATTTGTCACTCGGTAGTCCAAATGAACAGGTGTAATAAGAAAATACTTGGTATATATATACCTTCTCAAGCCTATTCCCAATCCTTAGTCCCAAAAATCCCAACCAGCTTATTCATGGACCAAACATGTAAGGGAAAGTAGGAAACATGGAAGAGGAGGACCTGCTCAAAAAATTCAAATCAAGGAAAAGAAAACAGAGTATTACAATTATATAGGGAAGTTTTCAGGAACATAATAAGAGGCATTATGATTTATAACATTGCATGGAATTAAATCATTTCAGGTTGGTAACACTATAACTCAGTTCACAAGTTCACCATCCAAAATGGAGTTACGGAAGAAATTGTTTAAAAAGGTGAAATCAAATAGTGGAAAGGGTTTATCATCTACACATGGAATTTATTTTCCATTTCTAGTTCAAACAATAGTTACTTGTTCATGTTTAAGAAAATTTTGACTTAAATCGGAAGTTTCTTTTAGGAAGGTTTCTCTTCAGAATAGTTTGTGATCAGGTCAAAACAGATTAGAAGACACCATCTCATCTTATTTGAATCTTGGTCTAATACATTTGATAAGACATTAGCAACATGGACCACAGGACTTAAGAGGGGAAATTTAAACATTCTAGAATTTTGGACTGCTTGTTCGAATATGAGGTGCTTTAAGCATTGCATCAAAAGTTCCGTAGAAAATTATTGTTCAGTTGCTTTATGATTAAATCCATAGCTATGCATTACGTCAAAAGTAATCCAAATTGGTTTTTATGTTGAATATCCATAGCCATGCATTACAATTATTATACAACAATGGGTGCTTTTCATTAAAATAACATTGCGAGTTGGGGATATAACTGTGCAACATAAAAATGAGTTCTTTTCAAGCAAGGGCTTTATAAAGCCTATTGCCCTTCTTACTTGGGTCAAGTCCAATTCATCCATAATTATTTGCACTTACATGCATTCAAATTAGTGCATTTTTGGTTGCATTAAAGACATAAAAAGTACCAAATACAAATACAAACTAAGGCCATGGCCAGCAAGCAACCCACTAACAACTAACTAATACATCCGAAAGGATTTTTCTTTTTCACTTTTTTTATCACATAAAAAATCATATTATAAACTCAAATGGATATCTCCATCACCTGCTGTCAATGTTTTGTTTCTTTCTCAGTCCAAACAAAAACAAGTAGCCTAAACAACAAAAAAAAAAAAGTAATCAAGATGATTTCGTGTAGAAACTTATATACTTGAAAATGTTGTAAAATCCCAATTCATGGTTGGGAAAAGTGTAGGTCTTGACTGCTCAGCTTCTCCTGTCCTTGTAAACTAAAAAGTCTTTCAACTTGATGATTCTGGACCCCCACAGATCCGAAATACAATGGTGCAGCTTGAGATTGTACATGTTCCTATCATCAGTGATTGAAGAGTTAGACTAACTCATTTTTTATGGGAACTTAAACATGAAAATTACAGTAAGTGCTACCCTTTTGCTCAAGTATGGCTATCAATAAGTGAATTCTGAGTACCCCAGAGCAATGACCATTTATAGACCCAACCTATGGAGAATTGACTCTACTTCCAATTAAGAGTTAAAAATTAACCCAAAACAAATTCTAATTGCTTCAAAAGTAAGACAAACCTATAGGTACCCATAGTGAAGCTGAAACAAGGACTTTAACTGTAAAATAACCATCAAATGGCTCAAATTGACCAAAACTGGAAATGCTTGAGAAAACTTTGTTCATAACCGGGAGAAAACTGTTTGCTCCATAAAATTTTCTTTTGCTTCCATGTGACATCAGGACTGTAATATTGTTATTGAGTGGGTCTAAAGACCAAGAGAACTTATTTGTATAGCAATAACTTAATTTTTCTTGGTTATAGGAACATGCACAACAAAAACAGTGTAGTTATTGAAGGTATTTCAAATGATGTCAGTATGGCTATCAGTAAATGTTCACTTAACTCTGTTGATTTCCTACAAAACAGAATTGTTACTGGATATATTTCAAATGATATTAATAACAAAAATATTGTTTACTTTAACTCTTTTGCTTAAGTATTGTTTATGGATGGATGGACTTCTTTGGTGACTTCTCAGACTTGGCAATCCCTTCAATTCAACAATTAATATAAGGTGGGTAAACAAAGAAAAAAAAAAGATTATACAAAAACAATTAGCAAGTCGTCTTTGCTTCTCAACCAACCTAACAACTTTTGGTAAAAGAACATTTGTGGCCTTTAATGCTTTATCATGTCTAGATTTAATTTTATTCATCCATTTACGCCGGATGTATTTTAGGAGAGGAACAATAGCTTTGAACCTGACATCCATAACCCATTTATTAAATGACTGACAATTATTTGTCAAATCATCACTTTTTGTACTGGGGTTGAAAGCATGCCGACTCCATGTTTTTGGAGGAATGTCCTTTACCCACTCCCATGCAGATTGGCTTAGGGCCTTCATCTTTAACAATGCACTAGTGAAATCTTGCACTGTGTATGCCCTTCCAGCCTCCTAGAATTCATTTCTAGTGCAATACCTTTGTGTACTGTTTTAAAATAAGAATACATGTGTCGAACACAGAACCTATGATTTGCATTGGGCATTACATCATGTACAACATCAATAAGACCCTATTCAATAAAAAAAAAAGTAATTTTTAATAAACACATAATCATATCTTCAACCTCAAAACAAAAAAAAAAAACAAATTAAACCACTTAACCTTTTGTCGGTTTGACATGAAGCACCATCCATGGCCACCATTTGTAATATCAATAAATCTTCTAGTTGTTGCAAAAACCAAGTCCAACTAAGCCTAGCTTCAACCTCAACAATGGCAATTTCAACCAAAAAATGCCATTATTGCCATCCAAGCAAACAACAACAAGCAAAATTCCCCTGTATAGCCCCTTCAAGTGACAACCATCCAAACCCACCAATCTCCTACATCCAACCAGTGCTCCTCTTTTCATTGCATCATAGCAAACAAACACTCTTTGAAAAATGGGAGGTGAGTTGGGAGTAGGCCTATCCACACATATTCTAGAAGTACTTCATGGGTTTTCTTTCAATATTGCTTCATAGTAGTTAGGTAACTTAACCATCCATGCTTTGTGACACCCTTCAACTTGTTTCATTGCCTTTGACATTGCTCTATATACCTTGCTCCTTGGAACTTCTATATCATACTTTTGTCTCAACTCCACAATTATGGACTCATCTTCTAAGTGGCGCAACTTTTCTCCAATCTTTTCAGCAATCCAGGTGTCAGTTGCTTGTTTATTATGATATATATGCAAGCAATTGTGCTCAGGATTAAGTGACTTAATACAATAGGTGAGACAATCTTGTAGTGGTGAAGCATGTATATGCCATGGATAGTCTTCCCATGCACATTGAGCTGTGACATGAGACTTTTCATTTTTTTATATACTTGATTTGAAACTCATTTACAATAATGTGCTCTTTGAGGGCAGCCCTAAATTCTTTTATACTGGGAACACATACCCACTTGCAAATTAGGCACTTCAATGTTGAATGATACCTCAAGAGCATGTCTTGCATCATCATCATCTGAATCTACCAGGCTCTCATATTCTAATACAGGTTCATAATCTGATAGGCCATTACCATCCTCTATTTGAATCCTAGTATCCTATTCATTGATATCAACCTCAATAACACTATCACCCCCATCATTATCTTCATCTTCACTAAACTCAAAATCAAACATTGCTTCCCTGTGTTCATTATAATCTTCATGTTCATTAGGCATATTTAAGTCAACATCTTGAATAACTTCAAGCTCTTCATTATCAACATGGTGTTCAATATGAGACTCCATTTACTTAGAAAGGAGTATGTGAGACAATGACAAAAAAGTGAAAACAAGTAAACTTAAGCAACTAAACACCAAAATATTTATTAGATTGGATTGGACATGGTCTGTCCGTAATAAATTTATATTGGACTGGGTTGGATTAAGACAATATCTAGTCCATTGATATAAGATAATAATATAGGTGTCAATGAACCAAGTTTGTGTTGAAACTAATCTAAATTAAAACGAATTTGAACAGATTGGATGGTCCAGACATTGAATTGGACCAGTCCAAAATGGTCCAAAATATTCATTGGATTGGATTGGACCTGGTCAATTTGTAATGGAATCACATTTGACTGGATCAGATTAGACCAAATCCAGTCCAATTGACACCCCTATACCTTCCTATGTTCTATTGCTTGAGGATAGAGCTGCAATAGTTGAGTTTGTAAAAGTGTAAAAAAGGAAAAAAAAAATCCTCTACAGTTAGCCCCTCAAGGCTGGCTTGGATAGCTATTCTTGGTTTCCACCTTCTCTAGCTAAGGAATCTGCAACTTATTGATTGACCCTTGATCCAACCGAGGGCGCCTTACCCTCTGCAACTTATTCAAGTAAAGGTTGATCTACTTAACTTATTGGGGTCTTTTACATATATTGTTTGACTTGTGGACTAGCATATCTCTGGTCTTGGATGGGTGCAACATTGACATAAGGCTATCCCCAATAAAGGTACATGATCAAGCAAGTGGGAGACCAATATTGTTGGGTAAAGTGTGTGTACATAGGAACTCGTCCCAGTATTGTTGGGTAAAGTATTTGTACACTGGAAACATTTCTACTAAATAGAAGAAGTGAGAGTTAAATACCCAAACAATTGAAACTCTGGAATGCTGGATGGGGATACCATTGTCCTATTCTGATTAAAAAGGATGGCTGCCAGGAAACTTTTAAACATGGTTGTATTAAATGTCAAATTAACAGCAACAGAGATAACCATCCTGGCTTGCCTTGCTACCTTTAGAATTGTTTAGGACAGCATCAAGAATGCCATCATTCCCTCTGTTTTTTTTAAGAGAAGTAAAGTATGAAATATATTAACTGAGAAGAAAAATATACAAGTATGGCCCTCTGTACAAAGTATTTTATACAAAAAACTCCTTTACTCCCTATGTTGTTCAGGCCCAATGTTTAAACAACTGTTGTGAATTGTGATCTCTAGATTTGTAAGTGAAACTTTGCTTATTTTAGTGAAGGAAAACCATTAAATTTACTCTAGTTCAAATTGCACTAATAATCATTTTCATAAATAAATTACACTAATAATTTTGACCCAATATTGCTGGAAATATCGGTTCTATCATGTAAACTGTTAGTCATAATGATGCAAAAAGCTTTATCCTTACAGCTTTGCAATGGGCATGCATTTTTTATTCAGAATACGTTTGGTTCAAGCTTCTGCTATTATCTATTTAAGCTGTTACTTGTCTTGTCAATACAAATCATCCTTTCAATTAATCATTATACCTTTTACATTGTTCATAATGGATATAAGCAGCTTGTATCTAAATTGTTGCTAACCCTTCTCTCTTTCTTTGGGGTTGTTGGGCACTTGCAGGTTTTCTTTGCAGTTGATGGAGTTCTTCTGACTTCACTTTCTTGTCAAAGCATTTCTTGAGGTATGCTAGTTAGTAGCTTATGAAGCAGGGTAACTCTGGAATGCTGAGTAATATAGATGCTGGCTGTGAGAGCTAATACTGTAATACACAAACAATAGAAACTTAAAAAGCAACAGTGAATTAAAACAAAAAAATAAACTCCAATAGAATATTGAATCCAATAAAATCCTATGAAACACTAACCTATGAAACGAAGAGCATAAATCGTATTAGAAGAATGATTTAGTCGAATCCAATATTAGAAGAACGACCATGGAAGAAAATGAAGAGCATAAATCATATTCAACACAATAAAATATTTGGATCCAATAAAAATCCACTCAAAACTGAATGAAATCTTATGAAACACTAACCTTTCAGCCAATGAAGCTTTATCTCAGTGAAGAACACTCGCCGATCGACAAATGGGCTTCAAAACGGAAACACAAGAAATTTCACCAGACAATAACAGTTGCCGATGAAGAACAATTGCTGGAAAATGGAAACTATTCTCCGGTGAATGGAATATTCCGAGCACCGGCACCGCTGCAAGTGGTATGAAGGTTTTTTTATTTGAAAAATCCCTATAACAAAGTGGAAAAGAGAGATTAACCGAGTAAGGGCAATTCTGACATTTTAAAATGTTTTAATAAGCCCTCACAATTAATCAGGGGCAATTTTGTAAGTTCATTTGTTTTTCGTTTGGGTCAATAACTGAAGGAAGGTTTTTGTCAAATTCTGTAAAAGTGGTTTTTGTTAAAATCAAACTAAAAGGAAAGTTTTATGATTGTCAGGAAATTTAGAGAAGGCTTTTGTATTTTATTTACTGAAGAAAACAAAATGAAAATTGAGTTATGACATCTCTAATAAGGGTATTACATCAAATGTCGATGTGACCCTAAAATCGAATGAGATATGCCCAATACACCTCATTATCATATTGAATTATTGATACTTGAAATCTTACAAACAGGCCTTAAGTAATTAGTAATCCCCACCTTCGTAGCACCATGACGATAAGGATAGTCTAATAGTGTGGCTTTAACCTATTAATTTAGACAATAGTTTTTGACTTTTTTATTTTATTTATTTTAAATTTTTTTTTTTTTTAAATCAGAACAAGCCAACCATTGCCATGAATTATATAAATACAAATTACAAGCAAATTAAGGGTGGGGACGGGGCAAGATACACATGAGATTTACGTGGGCAAAGGGATGTGGAATGACCCTCTCAACTACTGAGTACTGAATCATTCACAAAAATAAGACCAACTGGACGAAATCTGATGAAAGGTAATAGGTATAATAAATACTTGTTTTATTGTGGACCAATTGGAATGGAACAGCTATGCGGAGACCAAGACTTTTGTAATAGCGATGTCCGCCTATCGCTTTACTTCTTTCCCTTCTCTGATGTAAATTGAGGGGGATAGTACATCTTTACGATGAGTCCGGATCTCAGCGAGATGTTTCAATTCACGGGGGTAGTGTATTGTGGGTAGGCATGGGTAGAGTTCTTGTGGGTAGGAGATCCGGAGTCCTTTACGATGATTTGTTCATGGCCGGGTTTTGCCTTTATATTAAGTTATTAACAGAATATGTTTAGGCCTGAGCCTAAGCCTGGCCTGACCATCGGGCCTATGTTTTGAGCCTGAGCTCGGTTCTCATATAAAGCTTAATACCCGGGCCTGAGCCCAAGCCTGGTCAGAAATTTGAAAAAAAAAATATTTTGTTTATATTAAAAGACCTCAAAACCTAAAAAAATAATGAAAGATCTCATTATCACTTAAAAAGAGAAGAATAATAAAGAAATAATATTATATATCTATATATATTTATTATATAAAATATATTTTTATTATATAATACATTATCAAGTCAGGCTCGGACCAAGCTTTTTTTGGTCAAAAAAAGGTCGAGCCCGATGTTTTAGACCCGAGCTCGAGCCCGTAGGCATAAAATCCTATCCAAGCCCAACTTAGATCAAGTCAGGCTAGGCCGGCCCATTGAGCTACCTGACCCATGAACAAGCCTAGCCCCTGATCAAAGTATGAAACACGAATACAACAGTAGTGATGGAAATATAGATAGATAGATAAGAAACTTATTATGCTTTTTAGAAGTGATTAATTTAATTAATAACATTCATTTTTTCTTAATTCAAAGATGGTTAAATATGTATCTATTAAACCAACTAGGAAAAGAAATTTTAAAAAGTTCACCAACGTTGAGGCAATATCTAGTGAAAAAACTTTTGAAGTCAATGCATCTAAATTAAACTTTAATATATATCTTTCAATGATAGAGTTGCAACGTGGGTGGATTCAAAATTTTGAATGGACCGGCCCAAAGCCCAAATCCAAAACGGTGCAAAATGCTAATTTGGGTTCGCCTACTTCAAAGGTAAAACATCATTATACATAATCAACTTATAACAAATTATGTTCATGATAATCAAATGGTTGTTAAAAGAAGTACTTGTTGTACAAGTTCTTTTTACAAGTACTTATTTTAATAACCATTTAAGACGGTTTGGTGACTCACTTGCCAAATCACTTATCATATTTTTAAGCACTTAATGAGGTGGGGATGTTTGGTAAGCTAGTTTCCCCATAAATGCCTATATTGATATAAATGACAATTTTAGCTTTTACTTCATTCATACATATATACAATGCTTTTCACATATTATACTACACATTTCAATGAAAAACGCCACATCATGACAACTGAGAACCCATGTGGACTCACACGTAAGTGCCATGCGGACCCAAATAATAATAATAATAATAATGATGATGATGATGATGATGATAAGTCAACAAATAATAAATATTATTGATAAATAATAATAGTATCATAAATAGTAATAATAACATATAATGAATAATATTGATAAATAACAATAATAATAATTTAACAAATATTGAATAGTATTTCCATAAATTTTTTTGCATGGTTTTAACAAAATTATGGAACTGCCCCTTTCCTTACATATAGATTTAAACTTGCAAAACTGAAGGATTGTTTATCGTCTTCATCTTGAAGGTGAGAACACAGCGACGGTTCCCCACCTCATTTCCAATTCCTTCCCCCTCTTCTTTTGTCCATCTTCCCTTTCATTCCTACTCTCTTCTCTTTCCTATTAGTCATATATCAGTGGTTTATTACCGTTTTCTGGAATACATCCTGATCTGAAGTGCTTCATCAACTTCATTTGTTGTTTTTGGCTCCTCAAACGCATCCTTCATCCTCTATAGGGATGAAAATTTTCCCCATATCCCCGACCTCTGTGGGGATCCGTCTTGAATGGGGCGGGGATGGATTCCCCTCATGTGGGGATAGGGAAATTTTCATCCCTGTTAGGGGACGGGGCGGGGACGAGGAGAGCACTCCTCGCCCCATGGGATCCCCACTAATATATATGTATATATGTATGCATATGTTATATATGTATATATGTACACATACATCTATATATTAATATTTTAAAAAATATGGTTGAACTATTTGAATATTTTATAATAGGATTGTAAATTTTAATTATTTCATTTTTATTTTTTAAATAAAATAAAAAATAAAAACAAAATGATTAACATTATAAAAAATTACGAGGAATGGGGATCCCTGTGGGGACGGGGATGGGGATAACCTTGTCCCCATTAGCAGAGATGAGGACAAGGTCTAATCCTCTGTTCTTCACCGGTGTAACAGAGGAGATGGTAGCGGCGGTGATTCGAGTTCTAGTTCCTCTGGTGATACCAAGCAATATTCTCAATTCTAGATTAATTCATCTTCATCGTCTTTGGTCATTTTCTGGTTCGCTATGTTCGAATGAGAGGAGAGGAAGGTAAAACCCTCATGGGGGTATTTTGGGCATTAAAAAAATACCAGGTACTAGTTCGTCCTATTCTATTGGAAGAAGTATTTCTCCAAGAAGTGCTGGAAAAAAAACCAACTTCAGGTCACTTTTATAAAAAGTATTTCTTTTAACAAAAGTCATTCTTTCCCACCTTTTTACCAAACACATAAAACACTTAATAACCACTTAATATGTGGCCCCAATTCTTAGAAAAAGTACTTTTTAAAAGTAAAATCAAATAGCAACTACAAACTTAATCAGTAGGAGGCACAATAGTATAAGTGGTAAAGGAGTGAAAGTGATAACTGCTTTGTGTTATTTCCAATTCCCACCGCTGCTATTGTACTGTTTCATTAGGGTTGTTCACGGGTCGGGTTGGGTCGGTTTATTGGCGTTTTTCCAACCGACCCGACCTGGTCGATTTACCTATAAATGAAACCGAAACCGACCCAGTACTAAGTAAAACCGACCTAGTCGGTTTGGGTCGTTTTTGTGAATGATTCTCTCGGTGTGAACGGTAAAAGATTCAAGTCTAACAAAGCAAAGGCTGGATGCCTGAAAATTAAAAATGATTTGATGGATTAAAACTAATATTTTATATATCAAAATAATTATATATAATATGTTTATTTATGAAATAAAGCTGAAATATATATATATATATATATATATATATATATATATATTTCCACAAATATATATCTAAAATATATATTAAAACTGAAATATATCATATATATATAATATCTGAAATATATTATATATAATATATATCTAAGTCGGTTTGGGTCTATTCGATTTCGATTTTCATGTATGAAAACCGAAACCGAACCGAACTATCGGTTTATATTTTTTTGTAACCCGAAACCGACTGATACTGAAGAAAAACCGACTAACTCAGATTGGATCAGACTGGGTTGATCGGTTTGGGTCTTGTTACGAACAGCCCTATGTTTCATACTTTCTTCAGGTGTCATCGTAAAAGAAGGAAAGCGATAGGCGGACATGGCTACAGCACTTCGTCTCCACATAGCTGTTCCATTTCAATCGGTCCACAATAAAACAAACATTTACTATACTTTTCATCAGATTTTGTCCGGTTGGTCTTTTCTTTGTGAATGATTCAGTAGTTGAGACGGTCACTCCACATCCCTTCATGCATTATTCCCACGTAGATCTCACCTGTATCTTGCTCTGTCCCCACCCTTAATCTGCTTGTAATTTTTATCTATATTATTCACGTGTATTTAACCTTATATTCTTGGTGCTACGAAGATGGGTCTACTAGAGCCTCTATGTAAGGTTTAGTGGGTGTTTGGCATCGATGTCATTTTCTGAGAAAATGGTGCTATGTAGGCATCATATTAGAAAAAAAAAATAGTACTTTAGAAAACGACCTCTTATTTGATACCATTTTTTCATAAAAAATATTGCTTCAGACTATGTCTTAGAAAGCGGAAAAGTGTAGTTTGAAGCAACGCCAAATTAGATGTTTTATCAAAAATAAATTGTTGCTGCCAATGGTGTAATGATGTGGCATCATCTTGAATATTGAATAATATGATGAATGCTGAAAACAGTTTTACAGTATTGATACCAAACAAAACAGTATTGTTTTCCCAAAAAACAACCTATGTGGCAGAACCGCTTCCAAACAAAACGGTGCTTACAATTCACACATGCCCATCAACGTTTTTATGAGAAAATAGTGTGGTATTCCCAACACCAATGCCAAACACCTACTTAATGATATGATACGAGGTGCATTGGGTATATCCTATTTGATTTAAGGGTCACCCATACCCTAAAAATTGTGATTTAGGCCATTTGATGTAATGCCATTCCTAAAGATGTCCTACCTCAATTTTCATTTTTTTTTCAATTGATAAGTGCATGGTCTCTTTGAATTATGCAATATGCCATTTGAATAGGGGTGGATTCGAGTCGAGCCAAGCGAATACTTGGTTATTCGAGCTCGACTCGTAGGAATAACATCAAGCTCGAGCTTGATTTGAGCTAGAAACTTGAGCTTGAGCTCGGCTCGGTTTATAGCTCGTAACTTCGAGCTTAACTCAATTCAAGCTTGATTATAAGCCAATATTTAAAAATAAATAAATATTATATGTATAAAATTATTTTTTATTTTTCAGACAAAAAATTAAGAATTATAAAAATTATTTACTATTATACATAAAAAATAAAAATATAATTATATATAATAAAATCATTTATATGTATGTATGTATGTATAATAATTATTTATTTAATACTACGCTTACGAGCCTCACAAGCCATGTTTCACTAGGTTCGAGCTCGACTCGATTAGCAAATGAGCCTATATATTAGGCTTAAATTCAACTCGAAACTCGATTTAAACTGAGCCAAGCCAAGCTTTTCATGAATCAAGCTCAAATAGTTCGTGAAAGTCTCGACTCGTAGCTATCCCTATATTTGAAAGGGTTGAACAAATTAAATTGGTTCAACTAAGTTGAGCCGAAGATTTAGTAAACTCCTTTAAATGTGCTGAACGGACAGTTCTTTAAATGATTGACAAGCAGATGGTTTGGGTTCTCTAAATTTTTCAACAAAAACAACTCCATGTAAGGCCCACCTTGAAAAGTACTATCGATTTTTGGAAAGTCATGAATCGAAAGCAAGTGATTAACCGACTGATAGATTCAGTCTTCAATCAGTTTGGTTTTTTCGTTTTTTTTTTGACATTTATAATATATATTATGAATAAATATATAATATAAATACTAGAAATGCATATTATATATTATAAATATAAATTTATTTATAATATATAAATAACATAAAATACATTTAAAATATATAATATAAATATATATCGATCAATTCAATTAACCACCAGTTTTTCATAATGATTAATCGAAACTGAACTGATACTTTTGATTTTTTTTTCAAAAATATTGAACCAAGTTAAATTTAGTGGAATTTCAGCTTTTAGTTTTCATTGATTTTTCAAATTTTCAATTATTTTTAAGTCAAAAGGTGATGGCCGACCTAACAACACCGACGTGGCAAATATATTTTTTGTCTTTAATTTGTTTTGTTTTTGCTCAATGGAGGTGAAGTGAACTACAACACATCCAAACTCCTTTCCGACGTAATCCCAGGAAAAAAAAGATGAGAAAAAGCGTTACTCCTGCCAAACAGAAATTCTTGATAGCCTTCTTTACAACATTTTTTTCATGGAAGAAATATATATTTAAACGCAAACCACACATTAATGTATGTCGTGTAAAGTTATGAACAAATCCATGAGGATGAATCTTTAAAACATTATGCTGCATTTTTTTATGGCAAAAGGTGAATTACCTTACACCCGCATCACAAATAAAGTGGAAATCACAAAACCTAAATTCTCTATTACACTTTCGGTTGTTCAGAGTTTTACGAGTTATTCAGTCAGCTGTTTGATTTGCTTCTCAATATGCATGCTTGAATTTGATATTTAAATTGAAGAAGTCAACTAGATTCCAACATTCGATGATAATACTTTTCATTCTCCATGGAGGCGATAGTCTAACATTATGCAGCATTTGGTTTAAAGATAAAGTAGGGAAAAAAAGGGAAATGTAAGAAACCTTTACAAATCTTGTATAATTTTTTCTATCTTTCCCTACATTTTCCTTCAAATCAAATGTAGTCTTGGATGTGACAGTAATATGTAGCACTAATGCACTATAGAACAATTCTATTTTATTATTTGTAATTATCATATTTTATTTTTTTTAATTATCATTTTTACGGGCTACCAATTATTGAGAGCTTATCACTTAAATTGGCATTTTTATTTTTATTTTTGGGACTGACTTTAAGGCAATTGATTGTATTACCATTAATCGAAGGAAATCAACTTTGTTGAACATTAATTTGGAAAAAAAAACTAACACTTATCCAAATTGAAGAAAAGAAGCAGCTGAAGTCAAGCATTTCCATTTATATTGTTGTTATCAAGGAAAGCTACAAATTACAGTAAGGAACTCGTGAAGTTTTAACTTTTAGGCTGTGTTTGGTTTTTTGACAGAACATAAGAAAGAAAGGAGAAAGCTGAAAATTGAGGGAATATTCTTGAGGAACTCTCCCTCAATTTTCTGTTCCTCTCTTACTTTCTATCAAACCAAACATAGCTTCATGTGATCACGCCATTCTACTTCAGCGATCTTATCTACAATACAAACAAAACGTGTACAATAGGCCTTTTTCTTCCTATTATATGACCACTTCATTTTCATCCAAGCCAACAAAATGAAGTGAAAGATGAAACAAAACTTATATACGGGTCTTATCCATGGACATCAGCATCTATTAATATATAAAGCAATTATTGCTTTGAATATTCTACAAGTCATAAAAGTTAAATCCAAATACTATATCATATGATAGACTTTACTGTTGCTACAAAATTGTCCTAGTGCAAGATAAAAATCAAGGAGTTTGGTTTATTGTTGTGACCCCTCCAAGACGTCATTTCATCTAATTCAAGGTGGGGTTACATCAATAAATCAAAGGCCTTAATTTTGTTGTTTCATCGCAACACTATTATAGTGTAGTAGTAAAAGTGGTTTGATATCATATAGAGAAATCTTCACTTTACCCGCTAAGAGTGTTAATGGACCAGTTTTGGATTGGACCCCATCCAGTCTAAAATCAATTTGGATGGATTGGACGGATCGATAAGACATATTGGATTGGACCAATCTGGTCCAAAATATTTATTAGATTAGATTGGACCTGGTCCATCTGTAATAAATTTATATTGGATTAAGCCAATATTTGGTCCATTGATATAAGATACGAATATAGGTGTCGATAGACTGGGTTTTGGTTGAAATCAATCTAAATCAAAATAAATTTGAACAGATTGAACGGTCCAGACATTGAATTGGAATGATCCAAAATATTCATTGGATTGGATTGGACCTTATCCATTTATAATGGACTCACATTGGATTGGACTGGATCAGATTAGACCAAATCCAATCCAATTGACACCCCTGCTACCCACCTCACAAATTTTTAATTTAATTTTCCAAATCCCCCACCTATTATACAGTATACCCCTACTTGTATCGTATCAAACTTCCCCACTTGTTAATATTTTCAACTATCTATACTATTATAAAAAGTACAAATGAGGGTGTTGTACTTTTCTTGAATAAATGCCCACATTTGTTGTTTAGTCCAGCTTTAATTATGAAGGTTGAAAATATAATTTCAATTAATGCTTTTTACCTTATTTAATCCCCTTTCATCAACTCTTGTGTTTAAGGTATTAACTCTCATTCTCTTATTAAATCCCATATTTAAGGTTTTTTTCATGAATAAATGCTACTAATCAGATTTATATCCAATACTTTTAATAATATAAACCCATATATTTTAAAACTTACTAAAAAACAAAATCATTCTTTATCCAAGTGATGACTAAACAATTTAACAATCTGAATCAAATTGGTCAACACATGAAGTCATAGTTACATAATAAAATTTTTAAACAAAACCATTATTTTTATTGATGATGAAAATAAAATACATAACTAAAACTAACCAAAATGAAATTATTTTCTTGTTTAGCGGAGACCAATAGTTCAATTTTTTGGTCAAATCTGTCAACCTTTAATATCATAATTAAATAATAAAATTAATAAAATATAAAAATCACAAAAATAAAAGAAATACATAAATTTTACAAAAAAAATATTTGGGCACATGTATAATATCATATATTTATCATATTAAACAAAAAAGTGTAAATAACAATATTATTTTTACACATATAGAAATATTAAAATTATAGAAAAAATTAAACACATCTATAACCCCATATTTACACTACTATTAAAAATATGAATAAGATTGTGGAATTTTCTTTTGACTAAACTATTCATTTCTTTAAATTTAGTCCCTATTTAATTGTGAAGTTTAAATGTAGTTTGAACTACAATTTTCACCTCATTCAATTCCCTCTTTAAATCTTACATTTTTTTGATAAATGAACAAAAAAATATATATTAAGAAGATAAAACATTACAAAAAGAAGAGTCCAACCAAGTGGGTAGGCCTATCAATGATAACCAAAACTTTCAGCCCAATATGAGGTGCTTATGTAATTAGATTCAAATTTTGCAATATGCATCTGATTAATAGTGAAAAATAAAAATACATGAATTTTATATAAAAATTTAGATCACCTAGAATTTTCATGTGGAAAACACATGCACTTACTAGTACACGCAAATGAACGTTTATGAGGTGGGAGAATCTAAAAGATCTCCTATCATATATATGATTATTGTTAATATTTGCACATGTTCTCTTACACTAGTATTTATAACTAGAAGATAGAAGATGCAGATAGCTACCCCAAATCATAAAACACTGGCCTTCGAGTTTGAACTAACATTTCATGCGGGGAGAGCCCTATTAACAATCCAAGCTGTATAACTGAGAAGTGAGAACTAACCATGCCCAATCACAGCTTGAATTGAGATGTCATCTTGTTTTACTTGTATACTAGTCAGGACCTACGTGATGCACGGACTTTATTTATAAGAAGATTCGAGGACAAAGCTCTATGACATTTCTAATTAAGTAGTGCCCATCTAAGTGCAATCCAAGTATTATTTTTTGGATTATGTCTAATTCAACCGTTTACAATCTAAGTTGTGTTTTAGTAAGAGTGATTAATTTCCTACTTTCTAGATAAATTTGTATTATTTTTTGTATCTTAATGTCAATTTTTATATTAAATTTTATTGGTTTCTTAATCTTTTTAGTTAAAATTATAAAAAAGCATCCTCTTATATCTATAAATAGGGGTGTAAATGGTATTTGAAAATCTGATTTCGAATTTGATATTCGACATAATTGAATCAAATTCAAATCATCCGAATATCTAATCCATCGAATTCAAATATCCTATTCATATCGAATAGCTAACCAGATTCGAATTTGGAGGATCTGATTCGATTCAATAAATATCCGAATTCGGCCAATTATTTAATTATTATATATAATATTTAAAATGTTTAAATGCTTTATATAATTAATTGGTCGAATTCGAATCGAATCGAATATTCAAATATTTAATCAAATCCAAATTTGAATATTAATTTTCTATATCCATCGGATATCGAATCGAATTCAGATATTGGACTTTTCTAATTAGATTTGAATTCAAATATTTCCTTATTCAATTCGAATTCGTTCCGTTTATACCCTTATCTATAAACCACCTTTGTATTTAGACCCTAACAAAGGTTGCCCCTATAGTTTTGAAAAAAAAGTGCAAATACCTCCTTTCCCTTGGCTTTTCATTAACTAAGATATTGAAGTTACCAAAATACCCTTATCATTATTGAGGCATTATTGTGCACAATTTAAAATTTTAACTTTGCCTTCCACTAATTTATTTTTCCATACAACTTTCAAAGAGTAATTCTCCATACTTTTCTTGGATGAAGTAAGGTAAAAAGGCCAAAGTGAAGTAAAAGGAAACAAATCTTTTCATCAAGGTATTTTAGTAAATTTACATGTGAATGAAGTTGGTTAAGGGTAAATTTGATATTTTAAAAATCAATGCATTACATTAGAATTTTTTATTCGGAATGCCAATGAAAGGAAGGTACTTACACCTTTTTTTCAAAATAATAGCCAATAGGGGAGGTTTTTGTTAAGAGTAAAACATTGGGGTGTTTCATAGGATTAATAAAAAACCAAGGAGGTTTTTAGAATTCTCCCTATTTTTAAATGGTGATTAGATTGATTCTAAATTAATTAATCTACATTTAAAATTAATAATTTTTTTATTAATTTTTGTTTATTTAAGTTTTTATTTTTTAGTGGAACTTAATTTGGTTTTAATACAAATTAATTATAAAACTAAAAATTGTTAGATAGTTTTGTATTAGTTATTTCTTAATTTTAAATTGATATGGGTTTTTAATTTATCTTATTCCTTTTTATTAATTAAATTATTTCTACTATGGTTAATTAATTTTATATTATTTTCAAATGAAAAATAAATGGATTATAATTTTTATGATGCTTTATTTAATGTTTTCAGCCTGTCATTGACTCCAATAGTTGAACAATTCAACACATCACTCAACCCTATTTCTATTTATGGGTTTTCTAAAACCTGCCATGTTCAACCTGTGTGGTTGAACCATTAACTCTTTTGACTCAACCTGTGTGGTTGACTCAACTAATTGGGGATGACTATTTTTCTTTTATTTTGGATAACTTTGTGTGATCTTTGCAATCTTGAGCCGCACTATACAAAAAAAAAAAAAAACTCAATTGTTGGCTTCAAATTTTAAATTTGTTTGGTTCTTATATTTATAAAAACTTAAAAACAAATAGACTTTATATTCTACATGTATAGATGGATGACGTGTCACAATTTAACGCATCCAACCTGGACAAGTGAACCATTGACCAGTGACTAGAGGCAAAATTTATTCAACCTCCAAGTCAATTTTTAAAAACATCGACTTTATTTGTTGGGTGAAATAAATAATATTTATTTTGAAATGTAAACTACTTGATTAATTAACTTAAAAATTAAATGGAAGTAGGTTATTTAGCCTAATGATATATCATTGAATACCTTCATTTTTATATAATTAATCTTTATTAATAATTACAATTTCATTGCAAATATATCTGGCGTATATAAAATTATAGTTAATTTGAAATGGATATAGATAAAGTTAATGAATTTTAGGTAGTTTAATAGAGTAAGAGTAATAGAGAAGAGAGAGAACTAGTAGATGGTCTCCTCCCTCTCACCCATTCGTAAAGATTAATGTCGATGGTGCAAGTACAAATTATTTTTCTGGGATTGACATTATCTTAAGAGATCACACAGGAAGTTTTGTATTTAGTAGAGCCATTTGCATGGAAAGGGCGGGTCGTGACATTACTGAGGCGCGAGCTTGCAAAGCTTGTCTCTAAATGGCGAAGGATCTCCACTTCTCTCATATTCACATTGAAGGAAATGAGCAAAAGATAACAGATATTCCTGTTGGATGCCTCTCAAGATGTCCCTTGGCAACTTCACACAGTTATTGCCGATTGCAGGAATCTTTTGCAAGAAATTCATTATGTTTTAATCTCCTTTATCCCTCGTACAGGTAATAGGGCTGCCCATGTAATTGCAAAATTTGCTTGTCATGTGTGTAGGATCACTACTTGGTCCTTACTTCATAATTTTCTTATTCCTGTACTGGAAGAAGATTTGGTGCAATGAATTTAGCCTAAGGGCTGCTTAAAAAAAAAAAAAAAAAAAAAATTCCTAAGGCTCAGTTTGGAAGGAGTACAAATACATACAAAATAATACAAATTACAAGTTTTACAGTCTACATATTTGTATTTCAATATTTGTGCTCCTTCCAAATGGAACCTTATATAAATAAAGTGTGCACTAGACAACTATAGTCTCAAACAGCGCAGTATCGGATTAAACAACATTTGAGAAGGTAGAAGGAATAAGGAATTAGTACAGATCATAAACATCAAATCTTCTAACGTGGTATACATGCAAGAACCCTGGATACATAACAACTAGTTCCAAACAACCAAAAAGGCTGGTTCTTGCAGTAACATCCTAGGAAGAAAAGGCCATTACATTATGGTTTAGGATCATTCCGTCAGTTATAAACATTTATTTGGGAACATTAAGATATGTTTGATTTGAAGGCAAGAAGTAGGGAAAGGTAGGGAATCCTATACAAGGTTTGTATAAGTTTCCCTACCTTTTCCTTCATACCAAACACAACATTTTAGTTTTTTCTTTTTTTTTTTTTGATTTCCCGAGTAGCATATCTACCTATCTATAGAAATGTCAACCGCACATAAACCAATAATCACATACTCTTTTTGTTTCCCTGATATCTGGCAGCTTTCGCTCACTATCATCATGTCATGGAGGTAGATTTGTAGCGGAAGAAACCCGTGCGACGTCCAGGCCATGGGCGCCCAAGACAAGCCTGATGTGTGCATAAGGGCCATGTGTGGCCCGATGAATGGCTCCACCAAGGTTAGTGGTAGTGGATCATGACCTCATTGCTCATGGTTGGGGTTATTTGTGGCTCTTGCCAGTCCATGGGAGGCACCGCTTACATGCCAAAGAGGGAAGGCCATGATGTGAGGTGATTGTGGTGCCGATGATGTGAGGCACATGTTGTGCCAATGATGTAAGGCAACCACTGGGCCTGAGCACACCCGTGCACTATGGGCAATGGGGTAGCTCAATTAGCTCAAACATGGGGCTAGTGAGGTGTAGGGCATGCTTGGGCTAGACCCGCATGGAAAGACTTCCTTCAATGTGCGTTGCGTAGTGCCAGTCCATGCATTGTCCCCATGAGCGTGTGTATGCCCATGAAGAACATTGGTAGCCATGCTAGCCATTAACTAGGGCCGTCCTGCAAGGGATGTTGGTTTAGGAGTGCCAAGGTTAGGCATCCAAGGAGGTTGAGCACCTCTCCTCAAAGAGTACATTAAGCTTTTGGAGGTCTATAGTAAGAAACACTATTTTTCCAAAAAATCATACTGACATATTTACAGTATTGCCACTCAACATAACCCCACCAAGCATAAAAAGGCTAAGCCTGTATTAGACCGTGACAATCAGGTAAGAAGCATTGGGATTGACTAACATCATTTCGCCCTTAATCAATGTTCCTTTTGTGACCACAACACATATTTCACATTTCACAACCTTATCTTTACATCCTTTCTCTTTGCGACCAAGCTCAAGCTGATCAGATGTTTCTATTTGTTCCACAACAAGAACTTTAGCCCTTTCTATATGTAATGCATCCCAAATTTGAAGCTATCCATTTCATGTACATGCTTTATTAATAAGCTCCCCTTTAAAGTTAATCTTAGTAATAGGGGATTAAACATTGATAGAACTTGTGGAATTTGTGGTGAAGAGGAAGATGTTGATCATAGATTTAAGGATTGTTCCTATGCTAAGAAAGTTTGGAATATTATTGATTATAATTTGGTGTGCCCGAGGTCAAAGGACAATTCAATTTGGGATTCGTGGTGTAGGCTTGATAAAGTTTTTAATGATAAAATTACTCCCCCTCTTTTGCTATTGGATAAAGTTCTCTCACTTGTTTAAGGGAATAGAAAAGTCAATTAGCAATTTTGCAAGCAATAGTTGGTAGAAATCAATAGCACACATTTGATGGAAAAGCCCAAAGTGGGGAGTGGTTAAGATAAATTTTGATGCCGCTTGTAAAACAAATGGTATTTTTTCTATTGCGTGTGTTGCTAGAAATCACTTTGTTGAGGTGCTTGACTTAAAGGCTTATGTTGAGGTTCTGGGGCTAAGTACTATTAATCTTGCTGAAGCGTGGGCTGCCGGGGAGGCCATGCCTTGCTCTCAAATTTTGATGCCATCTTATCATCATTGAAGAGACTCGAAGCTAGTCATTGACTGCCTAAGGAAGCTTGTGCTACTGTCATGGAGATTAAAGAGTGTGATTGAGGATTTCCATTGCATTGGGGGCCTTTTGGATTGCGAGATCTGCTATTGTCATGTCTTTCGTAAGGCTAACCAAGCTACTGATTTTTAATGCACATTTCTGATGAGGGAAGTGGCTTTTCTTCATCCATGTTGTCAAACTCACCCCCAAGCACATGCACTAAGTACATACAATGAGTATGCAACAACTCTCCCTCTTGCCTATAATGGACGTGTTTCTGTCTCGCCATTGTGTGAGTTTTATCTACTCCCCTTCCTAATTTCTTTTTTTTTTTTGCTTGTTTGTTTGTTTTTCCTATTATGACTCTTCTTTAGCATCTCTCCTTTGGTTGAGATGATGGCGTAGCCTTTGTATCTTTTGGTTCAGAGGGTGAAATAGGATTGTTGCTTGACTGTTGGTACTATTATTATCCAAGACCCTACTACTTTGCAGATTGGATTCAATAGGGGGATTGGAATGAAGAAGGCTATGAGTATAGTGTGGAGATTTCAACTCAGATTGGGCATTAAAGGGCTTAGTGTCAATACCTTTCTCGTCTGAATTGATTTTTGTGTTGCATGTATTCCAAATACCCATTCTAGTCATGGGACACCCGCTATAGGGTTTGACAGTGCCGCTAGATTTTTAATGCCCTCCGGTCATCCCATTTTACCTTGGTACTCGCCTAAGAATTCCTATGCTTGTGGGTCTTCATGGTGTATGGTGTGGGTGTTAGTGCTGGAATTCATGATTTTTCCAGCGAACCAATGCTTTCAGTTGTCTCATTTGTTGGCATTGTGGTTGAGGGCGAATTTTCTGATCTAAAATGGACATTATGAGACTCACAATACAAATTGTGGGAGTCCGGATCTCCTGCCCACGTTTGTTGGAGTCATACATAAAGAACATCTCATCCTCTGCATAGTATTATGCAGGGGAAGATGTTCCCAATTCACGAGGGGTGGTGTATTGTGGGTAGGCATGGGCAGAGTTCTCATGTACAGGTGATCTAGACTCAAATTGTGGAAGTGGCATCCGTGTTGGACGATCAATCGTTTCAATATGGACGCATTTTAAGGAAAGCTCTTTATAGTGGATTATCGTTACGTTGGCTTGTTTTGTGCTCCCCTATACCATGCCTTATGTTTGGGTGTGGAAGCTTTGTAATGGGATGACTTGATGATTGGTTGGGGTGTTTTGTTATGGATGTTTTATAGCAAAATTACAGGTTTTTATTTGTATGTATCATACGCTGTCTCATGGAGAAACCCTTGGCCTCTCTTAAAACTACGTCATTTCTGTTATTATCTTTATATTGCCAAGGTTGGGATGGTTTTGGCAATCCTACTCCTTTTAATCTTGAGTTATGAGGATTGGTAGTTAATTTCCGTTCTTGTGGGAGACTTTCTCTATTGGAGGCAGATGCCCTCCTTTTATTTGGCGTTCTCCAGTTATTGTTTACTAATCACTTTGTACTGATGGCTTATTTGTTGTTTGTTACTTCATGATTGTATTATGAGCATTTGTTTGAATGGAATTTGCCTTATGAGGCTTAAAAAAAGTCATGCATCGAATTGTATATCGGAGAAATGTATTTAACAGGTGATATTCGGTATCGATGTCGTTTTCTATTGGAGTATGCCATGGCTTCTGGTCAGAGTCCAAATTTTAGTAAATCCTGGTTCAATTCTCCAGCAACACCCCTAATAGGTTCCAAAGAATTATTGCTCAAATTTTAAAGATTCCTATTCATTATGAATCTAAGAATTATTTGGGAACCTCTGTTATCAACTCAAGAGTCACAAAGTATACCTTACTTTTTATTATCCGTAAAATTAGTATTACCCATACCAAAGAGCGGAGTGGATGGAAGATCTCTTTCTCTTTTGCTCAAAGATGGAAAGCAAATTCCTTTATTCATATTCATGTTTTGCATAGCTTCCCAAGTGCCCTTCCACTCAAAAAACATTATCGCTGGCTGGGAGATTGACTTTGTTGAATTCTGTGACTTCCATGATGTCTTTATTCATTATGAGGTCTTTTAGAATTCCTCAAAATACTATTGAGGAAGTTGATAGAATGCAAAGGAATTTTCTCTGGGACAAAGACAATGTTAAAAATCTTGTACATCTCCTTAATTGGAAAGGGTGTGTACTCAAAGAAGTAGGGGTGGATTAGGGGTGAAGAATCTCAAATGGATGAATGAACCTAGCTTGGCTAAGCTTGGGTGGAAAATCCTCTGTGAAGAAGATAACATCTCGGTAAAGGTGGTGAAAGATAAATATTTAAGGAAAGAAAACTTCTGGAAGAATAAGAAAAGGAAGGAAGGGGATCTTGTGGGCTTGGAGAGGAGTTTTAATTGCTAGAGATCTCCTAAGAAGAGGTCTTAGATGGGAGATTGGCAATGGTAACTCAATTAAACTCTGGATAGATAATTGGGTTGATGGTGCTCCCCTTTTGGGATATTTCCCTAACTCCACGACTATCAACAAAGATGAGTTAGTAAGTGAATACATTGATAAAGAGAGAGGGGTTTGGATTGAGGAAAAAATTCAAAGTTTAGTCCCTCTTAACTTGTGGAACAAAATTAAAGCTATTTTCATTCCTATGGGTGGTGAACAATATAGGTTAATATGGGGTTTAACTCTGAGTCTCTTTCACCACGTAATCAGCTTACAATCTCATTGGTAGTAATGAAGGTATTAGTGAATCCCCTTTAAACTGGTATTCGATTGTATGCAATATTAGATGTCTGGTGTGTCTGGAAGCGTGTCGTTAACTACTTTGGAATGCTAGTTTCAATAGTTATAAATTTTTTGATTCTCAAAATAACTACAAAACGCAGTTAGTGGTGAGAAAGGGGTCGTATCCATAGGGAAGTGAGGGAAAAATCGTTATGTACTACACAAAATTTAATTAACTGAACTGGAATCCATTAAAATAAAATTCTGACAATGCTGAAAGTAAAAATTGTAGAAAAATAAATAAATAACAGAAATAAAAAAACTAAATAAAAAATCTATAACTCGGTCAGAGGTAGCAGTCTCCGGGTCTATCCTTTGACCCTCGAACTCCTCGAGTTGGGCCTTCCGTCTTACCTGGCCGAATTTCATATCTACAAAAAGGAAGACAAAAATTAAATTTGATAAAAATAAAATAAAAACTAGAAATTAAAGAACGGAAAATAAAAACATGCGTAAAAAGTAAATCTAAAACTATGGGAAACTGGTTGGGATCCGGATCCAGAGGTGGCAATAGTGGCTAGGCGAAGTGCAAGCAAGAACCCCTCCTCTTGCCTGGGCATTCTCCTCTTCTTCTACCCTTGAACTTTTCAAGAACAACCTTTCATTTTACCTAAGGGCAGAATCCAACCAAAAATAACATAAAAGAAAATAAAGAAAACGAAAGAGATGGTTGATCAAACCCAATGGTGGTAGTTGCAGATTGGCTGGACTGCTTGCAGGAACCCCTCCTGACAAGATCAGGGCGTCCTTCCCTTCTACAACCCTTGAACTTCTCAAGAAACCTTAGCCTTGTGAACTGGGTGAATTGACCAACCCCTTCTCTAGGGCCCTTGGGGTCCTTTTTATAGAGAATGGTGGACAAAAATGGGATTAGAGAGGAAGAGATGGGCAGCTCTTAGGTTTATGCAAAAATATGGGCGCCCTAGGGTTTAAGAATGGAGGGTTATGATTGTTCTAAGGTGATCTTAAGGTTGATAAGAGAAGGAGAAGGCGTCTAATATTATGTAAGGCTAAAATTAGGGCGCCTAGAATGGAGGGTGCAGATTTGGGCGCCTATAGCTGGAGAAAGGTGATTGGTCTGTGTGATGTGGCACCCTAAGTTGGTTGGTTGAGGTTTAAGGAGTCAGGTGTAAGGCTAAGATGCTGTTTAGGGAGAGATCTAAGGGTATGAGAGGTTGCTAAGGCTTGGATAGTTGAGATTAGAGGTTATGAGAGAGTGGAGGGTGGAGATTTGATAGCCTAGGGCAGTTAGGGTTTGTTAGAGATGAAAAGAATGAGTGGGGAGGCGCCTTAGGGTTTCTTAAGGAGAGGGGAGTATGCTAATACAATAGGAGAGGTGCCTATTTGGGTTTGGCAGATAGGAGGCGCCCTCTTGTGCTCAGTTTTTCACATAAACACTCCCTCTCTCATCTGGAATTCTCACCAACTTTCCAAGAACTACATTTTAGCCCTGGAACTTCTTCAATTTTCCCTAGGATTTGCATAGGGACCCTCAGATGCCATATTATTGAATTTAACTAGGAAAAATGGCACATTTTAACTATTCTAAGGCCTAAAATACCCCTGAAATGATGCCCTTAAGGCATTAAAATATAGAGTTATCAATGCCCCCCTAAGTTAAAACTTTTCTTGTATCTTACGCTAAATAACAAATTCCTCTCAAAGGCCAACCTTTGTAAGAGAGGTGTTAATATAGATGGGGACTATGATTGGTGTGGGGTTAATGAGGATTTAAATCATATTTTCTTGGACTACACCATTGCTAAGTAGGTTTGGGGTTTTGTTGATCTTAATCTTTGTTAATTCTAATGGGAATATAAATTGGATGGTTGATTGGTGGTCTGTTATTCACAAGGACAATGGAGAAAAAATTTATGAAGGAAAAATGTCTTTTCATTCTCTGGTAAATTTGGAAGAATAGAAATAGGAAAATTTTTGAAAATAAAGAGGAGACCCCCAAACGATATTAGAGAGAGCAGGAAAGGCTTTCTCGGAATATTGGGAGCTTAATGATAATTCTGAACATAACATAGTAAGGAAAAAATGGAATCTCATTACTTGGATCCCCCAAGTATGGTGAAATTAAAATAAATTTTGATGCCTCTCATGTGAGGGAGGGAATATATTCAGTTGCGGCCATTGTCAGAGACTATTTGGGCAAAGTATTGGATTTCAAAAGTTACACGCTTGGCACTTCTTCCATATATTAATGCGGCTGAGGCCTAGGCTGCATGGGAAGCTTACAATCTGGCCCCCAACTTTAACAGTCGGCCATCTATGATAATTAAAGGAGGCGCTGGAGGGAGGAATATTCTACAGGCACATGTTCAGAGAGATGAACCAAGCAATGAATTGGCTCACTCTCAGGGCAATGTCTTCTCCTCACTCTTTTATTTCTTTTAGTTCCTATGGATCTTTTTAGTGACTTTTGGGGTGGTGCTTCCCCGTCTTGTGTAGCATATATTATTCACATAAAAAAACGAATAGTGAAAACAAATACATGTAAAAAGGGCTGCATGCGAAATTCCATGTACGGACAATTTCTCTTGATTTGTTAAAATCGCCAAATTGAAAGTGTGGGATTGGGGACAACAAGAAGGTTCTTTTTTTTTAGCGACAACAAAAAAGGTTGTTGGACAAGACAACTTTTTAACAAAATGTAATGAATTCAAATCAGCCCCACAATGTCCTACAACACATCTCCCTCGTGTATTAAAAGCATTATCACCAGAAAAGATGTATTAAAAAGATCTTGTGAGGGGCTGATCTGGTCACAACTGTAATCGGGTGAAAAAAAATTCTGGCCGCGTAAATTAGTGAATGAAATTATAACGTATTTTTTCGAAATTATAGCGTATTATTATCTATTATATCCAAAATAGTCGATTCCCTAATATAGGTAGATAACCCCTGAGAGTCTGGGACAAGTCCCTTCCATTACTACCACAAAACAAGTAAATAATCACATAACCCAAACATGTCTTCAGGTCAAAATGGTCAGAAAGATATTTTACCGAAACCATTTATTTCCCGGTAAACTCCTTATCCGACGTCCGATCTATATGTATTTTACGATTTTTCACTGATCCGAAGACCTCCAATTCTATAATCAATTGTGTAGTTCTTTGTCGTTCTCGCACTGAGGAAGGTTTTCCCGGTTGAATTCATCGTTATTCATGTCTAAGGAGAGAGAGACAGAGAGCTCTTTTCGTCATTCAGTCAGTGGTTGAGTGTTTACACTTCATCTCTCAAGTCTTAATCGGCACCTACCTTCAGTAGATCTCTACGTTGACGCTCTGAAGTGCTACCTCTGTGCCTCTTTGGAGTTCGATTGACTTCTGCTTTGAAGAATTGAAGCTTCTTGAAATTGTTTCTGTAGAGTTGAAGTTAGGACGGAGTTAATTGTATGTCTGGGGCTGTTTTATCAACTTTCTGATAGTTGATAGTTCAGTATCTTGGTGGTCTTCGCCATGGAAAGGAGTGTCCCCGGCAGACTTGCAGGTTCGGAAATTCATGGGTTTCGTACAATGGAAGGTAAAACGAAAAAGGCATTAGATTCCACTTGTTAGATTCTTTTTCTTTCTTTCTTTCTCTTCAAGAATTATTGTTTTAGCCTTTTATCTTTGATTAGTTTGGGAATTGAACTGTCTTGGTTATTTCTACGGAGTCTCTCTGTTTGGGATATGCAGTAATTTAGTTTGTTTTTGGGTTTTTTTCGTAGTATGAACTTTGTCGGCAGAGTTTAGTATTGGTTTTATGCTTTGTAGGTGTGAGAATAGTGTCTTTGGTTCGTACTGTATCCTATTGATGCTCCTCCTCGATGGTTTCACTAATAAAGTATTTTTCATTGAATTCATGGTCCACAAGCGTCGGTTATGCTCCATACTTGATCAACTGGTTCTTTTTCAGTGCCAATTTACGACTTATTAGATTTCCCCAATTCCCTGTGATAAGCAGATATTTCTTGTATTTGCTCAATTTCAGTTGTTTAGTAATTCTTTGTTTTCCTTGCTATATCCAGATTTGGATGTCCCAAGTATGATGGAGGAAGCCAGGACGAGGTGGCTGCGCCCAAATGAAATTCATGCAATACTATGTAACCACACTTATTTCACCGTCAATGTCAAGCCAATCAATTTGCCCCAAAGTAATAATCTTTTTTAAGTGTTTTTCTTTATCCGGAAACCTATGTTTAATGTAAAGTACTTAAATATTGTTTTTTATTACATAATATGCAAGAGCTATGCTTATATGGGGAATGAGTAAACTTATCCACCCCCAATACCCTATTATTTTCCTTCTCCTTTATAATTTTTTCAACAGCCTGGATTTTCCATTTGCTTTCTTACCAAATTACTTGTCTCAAGCACTGACCATGTAGACAACGAGACCAATAACACACCCAAAAGGGATCCATGAAACATAAGCATCCCTACTTTACTTTACTTGCTTAATTATTTTTTCTATTATTATGCCTAGCCCATGATATTATATGATTGGTTATATCAGGTGTGCATTAGAAGTTATGCCTTAATTGTTTCTCACATGGTAAGGCACATGAGTGCAATGGTTAGTTTCTTAAGTAAAAGCTGTAGCGTTTTTTACAAAGATGGATAACTTTGTTCTCAATCCCTTGTAATTCCTTAGAATATGAAAGACATACAGTTGTCTCAGCCTTTTGAGTTACCATATGCAGCCCTATCTAAGAGTCTAGGATTGGTTCCAAGTTGTACAAGTTTAGATTTGGCAGAGCTTAGTGCCCAAGAAGAGTTTTTCACAAACTTTGATGTATGTGGAAACAGTTATGCCCTGTGAGGTTGTGATGAAGGACATGCTTGAAAAGCATCTCATTAAAAATGAATCTGGATCTGTTGGAAACGGGTGCAATAGTTGCTATCTATGATACCCAGATACCTCTGTACAAGGGTTCCGTGTCATGTTGGATGCTTCAATTTTTAGTGTAAATTTTGCATCTGATACTGTGTCCAACCATGTACTCGCCATATCAGGGTAACATAGGTTGGTACTACACCAAATGAAAAGTAAATTGGCGTATTAGCAACTATACATGTCTTGTTTCCAGCAGATACAGACCATTAAGACTATTCAAAACATACTTTAGTGCCCGATCCTATACATATAAGCAAGAGGACAAGAATGCAAAGGCTTGCTTCTCTTTTTTTAGTATGGTAGAAATGGATTACAATGCAGACTATGGTTGTGATAAGGCATAGATGATGATAATGATGATATATAGTTGCTTCCACTTCATAAATCGACCTCAACAGAACAGAAAGCTCCTCTGTACTCTCTGCAAAGCATGAGCACCTGGTTTACCAGATAAACATAAAAGAAGAAATATCAATCTTCTTGATAATTTCTTTGGCTGCCATCGGTATTCCTGCTCATAAAGGAAATATAATCTTCTTCTCATGTATCCTGGAAGTTTAAGAGTTATCATCGGAATTTTTTCCCAATCATTGTGGACATACAATTGCACTTGAAAATAATTCTTTGGTTGGCATTAATTTTTTGCTATAGCATAGATTTTTCTTTTCTCCATTTTTTGTTTTGTTAGGAATTTAGTTTTTTCTCAAAAAAAAAAGAGTCTTATTGGCCACACCTACCCTGTTTTTACTATTCTCTTTAGTTTCATCAGTTAAGGCATATTAGTCTGAAATGTCAATTCTCAATTTTCTTCCACATGCCATTAACAAGGAAATATAACAAAGTCAGTGCTGATGAGGAGAATTTGAAATGGACTGGTAAGGTGGTGTCATGTGAAGTTGCTCTTTCCTTTACCTGTTAGTTAAGCACTTCTATATATGTTAGTTTGAGATGGAAATGATCTTGTAATTCTCACTCTGTGATGGACTGAAAATGTCATTTTGAGGTTCTTGCGAAATCTATTTAGCATAGCTTTTTGACAATAGATATTTGATAAGTGCTTTTAGTTGTCTGAACTTTTCTTTTGGCAATGCAACCTAGGTGGCACAATTATATTGTTTGACAGGAAAGTGTTGAGAAACTTTCGAAAAGATGGGCACAACTGGAAGAAGAAAAAGGATGGGAAGACTGTTAAAGAAGCGCATGAGCATTTAAAAGTGAGATGCTTCATTTTGCCAAATGTTTTGTTACTTCAAGGAATTCCACGCGCCTTGCTGAAGTTATAATTCTATTAGCTCAATGAACTAAAGCTACTACTAACTATGCATTTTTAGACATTCATTCAGGATTCAGGAATATGATTCTGACAGTATTATATGTTGCTAGACTTAGTATTGTAGAGTAACAGATATTACTTTTGCACCTATTTGTGGGTACATGATAGATTGGTCACAAGTGGTGCAGACCAGGAAGAAGAAAAATCTGATCATCCATTTTTCCTAGGAGGCTCTTATGAGCTCCACCACCCTAGGCTATCTCTAGAAGGGACTTAATAGGATTAGTAGGTTAAAAGTTATTTGACTATACAATTTTGGTATTTGGAAGGCTATTTTAATATTTTTTATATATATGTCTAGACTAGACTTCCCATATTGTTGGGACAAGGCTTTGCTGAGTTTAGTTGAGTCTAGATTTGGAGAGTTTTTTGAATGTTATTAGTAGGTATTTATCAGTTTAAGATGAGTTTTAGGGTGTGAAGTTCTAGGAAGTATCTAATGGCTGTATTGTGGGTCCAAAAAGTTTTGTTGGACCTTAAGTTGAAATATGCCACTTTGTAGGTCTATTTTGTAGTTATCTACTGTTTTCATTGAATACTTTTGCAATTACGAATCCAAAAGATCTTGTAAATTGGGAAACCTATGGCCATTTTATTGGTAAGGTTTGAATGACAGGATTGAGTCTTAGTGAAAGTAGGAAAGTTTTTTGTTGTTCTAAGATCTTTTGAAAAGGCTAGTACAACCCTATTGTCTACGTTTATAAGAGGTCCAGAATTGTAATAAAATGAGATAGAGTGAATGAATGGAATAAGTATGAATTTGGTTTATTGTGAAGTGAATCCTATGCCTTCTCTCCTTTCTTTTCCTTTCTCAATCTTCTTCTGTTACTTCTTTATATTTCTCTGCTTCCATCTCTATTTTTTTTATCAATAAGTTTGTAGCTCTATTAAAAGAAAAATAAGGTGTACACATATACAGGAACCCTAACGAGATAAAATCAGTTATCTCCTTCCCTCATTCTTTTTATTTTACAACTGCACCCAAAACATCTTTTCTATCCCACCCCTTGTTTTGCTAGAGTTTCAGCCATACATTTGGCTTCCTTTTGTACCCATTGAAATTTTGCTTCCATGATCCTAGTTAGCCACTTTTACTCTTTTCATTCCATTCCTGTAAGTCCAAACTCTCTTTTCTTTGTTCTACAGCCACCCTATTACGAGTTGGGAATCCCCTTCAATAAGCAATTTGTTGATATTCATATCCCTCACTCTTTGTTCCCCCTGCATTACAGCCATTATCTTAGCCCTTAGTGAGTCACCAGCTCCAATTTGGCCTGAGAATAATAATGTTATAATGTGACCTGTCTCATTCCTGAAGATTCCTCCCACTCTATTTTCATCTTCTATCTCTCTTCATAATCCACCATGTACACACCAATATGACTGTTCTACTCCCCATTATATCAACATGCTACAAATATTTTTCTTCAAATATAGAATAGCATGTTTCTGAAAGGGGAACAAATAACTAAATTTTCAGACTGAAGCTTATAAAGAAAATTAGTCAAGGCAATAACCAAAACTGAAAAAAAGGGTCCACGTCATGCATATAAGCAACTTTTGCAATCAGGAATGTCTGTATCTTTGTATCCAACAGCCATATGTAGATAGCATCCATCTTGTAAATGAGTCATACTATAAAGATCATGTATCTCTTTGCTTCCATAACGTCCTTGAATTTCTAGTCCTGATAACAAGCCCTGTTTACCTAAAATGGCCTTTGGTGGATATTTCTGGTTGCATGTCACAGGTTGGTGATGAGGAAAGGATCCATGTGTATTATGCACATGGTGAGGATAATCCGAATTTCGTCCGCAGGTGTTACTGGTTACTTGATAAGTATGTAATGGTTATTATTTATTGCTTTTGTAAAATTCGATTTGTTTATTTACCATTTAGCATGTCATAAAACTTGATTCTGTTTTCCTTCTTTGTCAGGAAACAAGAGCACATAGTCCTTGTACATTATCGTGAAACATTAGAGGTTGTTTTCTTATGCCTTATACTTACCTTATAATTAGTTGTTTAACATAACATCTCATTGAGCAACCCAAGCTGAGCCTTTAAATTAACTTGACCCAGCCAAGCTCCTTTTGTTGTTCCTTGTAATAGTTTTAAGAACAAAGAGGCTTGCAGTCCTATTTATACATTTGCCCCTCCCTGACCCCAGAATGGGTCTATAGTTGGGAATGACAAAATTGTGGAACAGGATTCATGTAGCCAACTCATATGGTCTACTCTGGTATAGCTCACTCATAGTACAGCTCTGCCCTTTGACCTTTTTACTCTATGAATTCGAGTTGAGAGTTTAATGCAATGTTTGCTTTGCTTCTGGCTGGAGTATGTTTCAGGCACAAGGTTCTCCAGTCACACCTGTTAATTCAAATTCCAGTCCAGAAAATTCAGGCCCATTTGCTTCTAGAGTATTATCAGAAGAAAATGATTCTGGAGCTAATCATGGGTTTTATGCTGGTAACAATTATCTTCAGAGTTTTCTAGTTGCTTTTTTTATGCAATTTGGAAAGACACCCATTGTTTTCTTAAAAAATATGAATACTGTTTAACTTTATCATTATCACTTATGATAATGGTTCAACTTATGGCCTTACAGAATTCTTGATCCTAACAATGTTCTTTTTGTTCTCCTAAAAGCAAAATCTCATAATTGTACTAAAAAATGAATTTATTAGGTTCTGGCTCACCACTTGTCAGTGAATCAGCAGAGCTTGATGATCATTTCTCTGTACTACACGAAATTAACACACTTGAGTGGGAAGATCTATTGGGGGCACAAGATGCCAGTAATCCTAGTCCACCTAAAAGAGGTAATTCTTAGGATCTATTTCTGATTAGGCCAGCAATTAATTTAGGAAACAATTAACTGTAGCTAACTTTATTGGCAGGTGAAGTTGCACACCTTGAGCAACAAAATTTATATGAACTAAGGGGCTCCCTGCATAGTGTAAGTAAAATTACTGGTGTCTCTAAAAAATGATTCCCAAGCCCTTCCCATGTTCCAAACTATTAGCAATTTAAGGAATTTATTGAATGAACTTAATTTTCTAAAATAATTGAATCCACTAATCTTTTTAATCTCTTTGCTTCTTTGGTAACTAGAGTTCCTACATTAATCAATCAGTTATTCATTGTAGCAGGGTAGCTTTCTCCCAACCAATAGTCTACCTACAACATTATCTTCTTTCAGGCATCCGACTGAACAGATGGCTAAGAGTGCTTCAATTGACATCAGACCACCAAACAGTGGTTACGTTCAGACTGCAGGAGTGATATCAAATAACCAATGGAAGGACTTCGAAAAAACAGATGAATCCTTGAATGCTTCTTTTGGAAACAGTTTGCTAACTCAAGATAGTTTTGGAAGATGGATGAACTGCATAATATCTGACTCCCCAGGATCAATAGATAATGTGCAACTTCAGTCCTCTATTTCAACCACTCATGAAACAACTCTATCTGAAATTACTGATCATCATCATCATACCTCTACACAGGGTCAAGTTTTTAGTATAACTGATGTTTCACCTTCATGGGCATTCTCAACAGAAGAAACAAAGGTTCTTTTCTTCAACCAGACTGTTTATTAGTGGCACTTATTTACAGCTGCATGTATAGATTTTCATTTCCAACATTGATAATGGCCTTTATCTTCTTTCCCACTGTTCTGCAATTTACATAGTATCTTGTGCACATTAACTTGTTTGAAAACATTTCTTGTATTATATGACATAAACTGAAGAGACCTGAGTCTTGGGTCTTCAAAAGTTACTGCTATGGACACCTCATATCATGTTGGAGTTGTTTCATAGGCCTCCATTCTTTGCATATCATTAATTTTCTGTTATCTTATTTGAATGTAGAGGGTTACACCAGAAGAAACAGTTTAAGGAGATAAAATTTAGAAAATCCATAAAATTGGTTCTCTTGAATAAAACCTGACTCCAGCTAAATCTCCTAGAAGAAATTTATATTGATAAACTAGGGGTTGCAGATGACGAAATAGTACATTTTTGAATGTTAATTTGCGTTTTTTATCCATGTAGTTCTGCATTTATTATAAATGTGTTAGTTCTGATGTGGGATGATAGAACCATATTTAAGAACTTGGTTAGCGGTTTACTTTTCAATCTCAACATAAGTTGGACTAGGATTAAAATGTTCATTTTGAGAAGTTAATATTAGCTAATGGTTTTTTCAGGTCATCATGGTTGGGTTTTTCCATGCAGAGTATTCACATATTGCAGAGTCCAATTTACTTTGTGTTATTGGTGATGTATGTGTTCCTGTAGAAATGATTCAAGTTGGAGTATTTCGCTGCATGGCATCACCAAATAACACTGGATTTGTGGATCTCTATTTGAGTCTTGATGGTCGTACACCAATTAGCCAAGTTCTGACTTTTGAGTATCGCTCCCCTTTAATAGATAACCAGGGAGCTTCACAAGAAGACAAGTGTAAGTGGAAAGAGTTTCAAATTCAGTTGCGACTTGCTCGATTATTGTTTTCTACAAACAACAGCCTTAGCATTCTGTCTAGTAAGGTATTACCAAATGCCCTGAAGGAAGCAAAGAAATTTGCACTCATGACCTCAGCTATTGAAAAAGATTGGGCATATTTAATTAAGTCAATTGGGAACAGTGGGATCCCATTTCTGCAAGCCAAAGACATTTTGTTTGAGCTCACTTTGAAGAACAAGTTACAGGAGTGGCTTTTGGAAAGAGTAGCTGAAGGGAGTAAAACCACTATTCGTGATACTCGAGGTCAAGGTGTGATTCACCTGTGTGCTATCCTAGGTTATACATGGGCTGTTTACCCATATTCACGTTCAGGTCTCTCTTTAGATTTTCGAGATGCATATGGATGGACAGCACTTCATTGGGCTGCATTCTATGGAAGGTACTATTATTTTCTTTCTGCGGCATTAAATTTTACAGTATATGTTATCTGCAGATTAGGTTATCACATAATTAATTGTGCTTGTATATTTTGAATTAAAATTGGTTTAGATTTTCCTCTATTTGAAATGAGATCCCAAGTAGATCCTAAATATTTACTCTGTTTTGTATTTTCTTATGGACTATTTTCTGTTTTCAAATAATATAGAGGTATCCTAGTCCTACTCATATTAGTAGAAAAGCAACCTGCATGGCCTCCCTTGTTGGATATCATGTTTGATGAATTGAGGGTATTTTACTGATTTGATAGTGAGATGTCTTGGAAAAGCATCTTTCACAACTTACCAGGTTCCTTCTTGAAACAAGCACAATGGAGAGCAGGTTTAGAACTAGCCAAGCATTTCTCAACAGTCAACAATTCTGGGCTTCACTATTTCATGACTTCATGTGACTTTAATCAAATTTGTGTTTCTCAAGTCATGGAATCTGTGGTCCAATCTCAAAGGGGTTTTCTTTAAATCTATATTCTTGGAAATTTCCATATGCAGGGAGAAAATGGTTGCAGTCCTTTTATCTGCGGGTGCTAAGCCAAACTTGGTCACAGATCCTACCCCAGAATTCCCTGGTGGACGCACTGCTGCTGATCTTGCATCTAAGAATGGTTATGAGGGATTATCTGCTTATCTTGCAGAAAAGGCTTTAATATTCCAATTTTATGAGATGAAAATATCTGGAAATGCAAGTGGCTCCTTGGGAACTAACACAACCACTTACACAAGCCCTGAAGCATTAAATGAGGATGAACTGTGCCTGAAGGATACATTGGCTGCATATCGGACAGCTGCTGATGCAGCAGCCCATATACAGGCTGCATTCAGACAACACTCACTGAAGCTAAAGGAGAAAGCAGTTCAGCTTGCCAATCCAGAGATGGAAGCACGCAATATAATTGCAGCCATGAAGATTCAGCATGCCTTCCGTAACTATGAGACACGAAAGAAGATGACAGCTGCAGCACGAATCCAATACAGATTCCGTACTTGGAAGATCCGAAAAGATTTTCTTAATATGCGTCGACAAGCTATCAAAATTCAAGTAATGCCCTTCACATATTGGTTTATTAACATTCTATTTTTTAGACATTGAATCATGGGGTTGTTGGGGCTCTCTACGAATCACACCAGCAATTGTTCAGATTTGTGATAATTCTCAATCCAAAGAATGTGTGTTGTCACAATTAGATGTTTTAATGCCAATTTCATCCAGAGTTTAATCCAAATCAGCCCCAGTCAAATGGTTCTTCAAGCCAGTTGTCTATAGCCCTGTCATATGCATGTGTTAACTCAATTCCTACTGGCTGGATTAGCCTCCAAAAAAATCTTCTTCTTTGGTGCCTGGTGTTAAGTTTCAGAATAATTCACAAAATTTAACTTTACAAAACAAAACCTGCTAAACTTTAACTGAATATATTTCAGTCAGAAATTCAGGATTTCATCCACTTATTTTGCCTGGGATTTCATACTTAATACTAGAATCAATGAAAAGAGTAATATAAATTGAGTTTTGTTAGCTTAACCACTATGGTGAAACTCCAATTTTACAACCCACTTAAAATATGACATGTCAATGAAAGGAAAAGGGTACCCTGATAAAATATGATAAAAGAAGAAAACACAAACAAAGAAAGGGAAGGTAAATAATGAACAAAAAAACTGAGGGACCTTCAAGTTTCAGATATCACATTTATGCTTCAGACTTTTCATGAAAAATTCCTCTCAACTTTAGAATTCAATCTACAGCGTATCTTTTCCTAAGATATCTCCACCATTACCACACTTTTCTATCCAATCTTTTGAAGAAACCTGAGGGTATCTCTGCTTTTATTATAGGAAAAATTCAGGCAGTCATGAAGATTTATGAGAAAAAAGATGGAATTAAGCATCTGCTTTCCCATCAAAATATCCTCATTCAGGGCCCATAACTCTCTCTCTCTCTCTCTCACACACACACACATGCATGCATACAAAAAGATAAAACATATACTGGTTGGTTTGCATTTTCCACATGCTTCATTTCTGTTGGAGCTCTAATATCTAAAATCATACTGCTATGGTTAATCTAGCATTTTCAATATGAATGTTAGAAAGTATTTTAGATTAATGTAAAAATTAATAAAATGATATGAAACAATGAGAACTTTTTCAGAATACCAAAGTTTTCATTGTGAATTTAAGGGGTCCAAAATGGAAAAAAAAATTCAGGAACTTAAAATCATGCATGAACATGGTTTGGATCTTGGATCATTGTACCACACTGTATCTCTGTTATGTGTTCCCATTAGAAAATAAAAAAAAAAAAAGAGGCCATTACCTGATTTTGGCCCCAGAATTGGGATTTTGGGAGGGGTAGGCTGGGTATGGTCCTAACCTTTGGCATTTTTTGCACAAAGTGGTTGCTATCAAACTCAAACCCGCTTTCTCATGCTTGCCAGCCCAAGATTTTACCATGAAACCAAGTAATGGCCCCTATGTTTCTAAATACAAAATCCATATTAAAAAAAATGCCTTTTTACAGTCCACTCCACCTCAGAATTCATAAATTAATTCCCCAAATGTATTTATCCCCACCCCCCTATAAACAGCACCCCTCCTGGTGAATTGGGAATCTTTCCCCCTGCTTGACACTGACCCGAACTGTACGATCGCATTATGAATTCTGAGGTGGACTGAACTCAAATTACTCCCCCCCCCCAAAAAAAACTTACTGACTATTTATGTTTCCCAACTTAGGCTGTTTTTCGAGGCTACCAAGTACGAAGACAGTACCGCAAAATTCTTTGGTCAGTTGGAGTACTCGAGAAGGTGATTTTACGCTGGCGTCTTAAGAGAAAAGGCTTTCGTGGTCTTTCTGTCGAACTTGAACCAACTCAAGAAATGCCAGTAGATCAAAATCAAGAAAGTGATGTGGAGGACGACTTCTTCCGGGTTAGTAGGAAGCAAGCTGAAGAACGTGTTGAGAGATCTGTTGTACGGGTCCAGGCCATGTTCCGATCAAAGCAAGCACAACAAGAGTACCGGAGGATGAAATTGGCCTATGATCAGGCAGCGGTAAGTAATTTTTTGTGAGAGCCCTAGGGCTGCAATATGGATATATGGGTTAGATGACTAAATAAAACCTTAAATTATGCAGTTGGAATATGAAGATCTTCTTGATCCTGAAGTCAGAAATCAAAAGTGAAGAAGCACTAGTTGCTCCTGGGTGATTCTGAAAACTCCAGCAGCGCAGCTGGAAAAAAACACCGGTCCATTGCAGGTTTGTGTTCTTCAATCATATACACATCATCTCATCGAAGTAGATGTATAGTTTGATCATTTCCGACCGATCTTTGTATGTTGAGTAGGCCATGGAGCTGTGTTCTTTGTATGTTGTGTAGGCCATGGAGCTAAAACGATTTTTTGTCAATGTAAATCCATATAAGAAACTAGTGATAGTCTATGATTCAGCATGTCCAACCAAAGTGTAATGTTGACAGACTGTGTTTTAATGATCCGCAAAAAAATAGAAAGTTAGTAACTTAATTTGTAAATTCCCTGCCTATTTTACTGAGCTTCTTGTCTACCTCCGCTGTTTGTATCAACGATCCCTGAATGTTGAAGTCATGAGTGTCAGGGGAAACAAGAATTTGAAGTTTCCCCCAACGCCTCATGTGCATAAGTCAAAGCATTTCTATTTTTAATATTAAAACCACAGTGATTTCATGCACAATAAACACCAACGCTTCATGTGCATAATTCAAAGCATTTCTATTTTTAGTATTAAAACCAAATAGTGATTTCATGCACAATAAACACCAACGCCTATGAAACGTTTATGTAATGGTGTTTTCTAATAAAGGACGATGAAATCAAACATAGTCTACAGTATAATGGGTTTCTTTTTACATATGTTCAGACGGAAATTTGTTATAATAAATTTGCCTTGGGATTTCGCTTCATGGTCATGGGTAGAGCCTTGGAAAAACTTTGGCAACTTCTTAGACATTACATTAGGGGTTTGAGGATTGACTGATCTACGACAGCTTTATCCCTAAATATGCTGAGAGTGTTTCGCAGAGTGTTCCTTATACCGATCTCATAGCATGTCTTGGCCACACATTGAGAACATATCCCATACTTATATTTATTATTTATGGGGAGATGTTACCAATACAAAGGTGGAATGTGGCTGTGAGGTCCAACACTCTCTGTGGGATCAAATCTATAAAACTGCAGGCTTTTGTGGTAATTGGCAGGGTTGTTCATGGGTCGGGTTGGGTCGGTTTATTGAGATTTTTCCAACCGACTCGACCTGGTCGGGTTACCTAAACTTGAAACCGAAACCGACCCAGTGTTAAGCAAAACCGACTTGATCGGTTTGAGTCGGGTTGGGTCGGTTTCGGTTCTAAGTTCAACCATGCCCCCCATGTGCCTGTGTGGTGCAAGTTTGGGTTGTCAGTTTGAGAACTTATTCTCGCTAGAAGTGAAGACGGCAAAAAGAAGACAAATTGATAAGCATCTGGGATTAGAGAGATTAGTTTCACCATGAAAATTGAAATCATGAATTTCAAACATTATATCAACTTGTATGCACTACACAAAGGATTATGAACAACTAAACAAAGTATACAATAACATGCTTCTTTAGCTAAGTCAATTCGGTTTGGGTTGGTTTCGATTTTCACACAAGAAAACCGAAACCGACCCGAACTATCGGTTTATGATGTTTTACAACCCGAAACCGACCGGTGCTGAAGATAACTCGACCGACTCGGGTTGGGTCGGTCCGGGTTGGTCGGTTTGGTCGGGTTGGGCCTTCTTATGAACAACCCTAGTAACTGGTAAGGTCTCTTGGGTTGGATTGAGAATTTGTTAATATTTGAATGCATTTTTAAGGTCATCTATAAAACTGTAGGCTTTTTGTGGCAACTGGTAAAGTCTCTTGGGCTGGATTGAGAATTTGTTAATATTTGAATCAACGTTTTAAAAAATGACCCGGAAATGAAACCGTTCTAATCACCGGTTTTCAGGTTGATAGTCTGACTATCCGGTTCGAATGGATGGTCCGTTCTAACAAACAAATTAAAAAAATAATAAAATAATAAAAAATAAAAAAATGGTCAAAAACCATTGAACAGGTTGATAGGTCGACTGCCTGAATCAACGAGTTATTGACTTTTTCAATGGTTTTTGACCAAAAACCGGGTTTAGGGTAAAACAGAACTAATTGCCTAAACGTCCGACCGTACGAATCAACGGTGGTTTGAAAACCTTGATTTGAATGGACCTAACCCGAGTTGCAGCCCTAAAGGTCAGTAGACCTCGTCCCCACCCCTGATGTGTTGAAAAAAAAAACCCAACAAAACGACTCTTGTTTTACTTTTATCATTATTTGTACAAGCATTGCTTCTATAAGACTATAACCATTCTTTACATGCATATAAACACACCTGGAAGTTGCAGTCCTAAGTCCTACTCCTATTCAAGGCAGATTTGGAAGCCTCCAGGCTCCAACATATGTATTCCACCTTCCATGGGTGTCTAAATTAAAACAACCAATGAGGAACCTTTCTCTCACCACCCTTCTCCTCAATGGTATCTAAGGTGGGCTTCCACCCTTTCCCGGATGCTTGCTTGCTCAAACACAAGAACTCTGACCTTATATCGACCATCTCTGCCAGAAACTCTAACTCTGGTTTCTCCACCAAAGTTTCTTTATTTTTCTTATGCAAGAGCAGCTCTGCCTCTTCTCCTGTCCCGATGCCTGCTGGACATATCCTGGCGAACAGAGGAAGAAACCTTGACGACGATAAAAGAGATCCTGAGCTCAGAACCGACTTGGCCCTCGTAACAATCCTGCGGGCTTCATCAGACGACAATGCTGCTGCCACCTTCCCCCTCTTCATTGGAAGCATTAAGTAGACCTTTTCCATCTCTAGCATGGTATCAGCAGGCAACGGAGCAGGCTTGTTTCCGGCAGCGAGTGAATGGAATTCAACCACAATCTGTTGGGGATGCTCTAACATGAGCTCCGCAACAGCTAAGGGCTGGTCAAATTCATGGACTGAACCGTCCGGAAGTATGACTTTGCCGGTTCCCTTTGCTGACTGATGGGAGATGTAGTTCCCCATGACCGTGAGAGAGGAAGAGAGATGGCTGAAGAATTTATAGAGCAAACCAGCAAGAGAGATCGATCTAGAGAGAGAGAGGTGCACCGCTTATTGGAATTGAATAAAGGCGTGATATTGTTTGTGTTTTATTAATGCGGGAGGTGTAAACGATTGTGGGAGGTGTTTGTTTAACCGCTCCAACTTGTGATAAAAAGGAGGGAGTGGTGGACTTGGTAACTCCAGACAGAGTAAAGATGGAGTCGGTGGAGTTTTTAAGGAAGAAGGTGCTCCTCCATTTCTTTCTTTCATAAGTCCGTCTCATAAGTTAATACCTGCTCCTCTAAAAGGGACTAATGTAATCTAACACGGAGGATCTCATTAAGCTTTTTCTTTGTTTTCACAACCTCCCTGAAAGCTTGTTATTAACGTATATGTTTATTGAGAACTGGTTCAATAATCAAAATCAATCTGATGATGACTGTGGTTCTTGTCATAAGTTATAAACTTGTGAGAGCCCCGAGTCAGCACCAACACACCAACCAGAAGTACAAGTCAAGAAGCCGGTGAGCTAAAAAGTAAAAAGGCTAAAAGCATGTTTCTGGTGTCGTGTCATCTCATCCGATCCAGCATTTTACTCTCTAACTGAGTTACTACGGTCGAGTTCAAGTAACATTGAAATTTGGTAATTACTCACGATTCACGAACCATAAAGCTACCTGTCCTACAGACATAGGGATCAAAATTTGCCTTCTATTTTTTTTTTTGTTTTGTTGGTAAGCGAGAGGTGGTCCCACAGAATACAGTTAATAGAAACACTCCCACCAGACATTGCATTACGCGCCAGGCAATCAAAAATTGCCATGGTCACACTTCAAGCCTGATGCATTCTAAACCGGGCCGTGCCACTCATGGCCCGATATGATGGTCTGTGGGCTGTGCCAAGTCCGATACGATCATATGGACCTGGGTATGTGGTTTTAGGTCTATGGATCGACACAGTATGGCATTGTATGACCAATATATATTATTTATATATTTATATAATATTATATAAATTATAATTATATAATAATATATATACTATATTAATAAAATAAATATTTTTTTAATTTTATTATACTAATTTATTTAATTATTGTATATATAAGTAATTGTATACATAAAATTTATATAAAATTAAAATTTTAAGTTTTTTGTTATTTTTTAAATAAATAGCTTTGGCCCAATGCACAACCCGACTTGGCCCAAGGCTCAGTCCACGGGCCAGCCCCCAAATTTTTTACCAAGGAGGGCGGCATGGCCATAACGGCCCGCGGGCTAGCACGACACAAC
This sequence comes from Nelumbo nucifera, assembly GCF_055504915.1. Lineage (NCBI taxonomy): Eukaryota > Viridiplantae > Streptophyta > Magnoliopsida > Proteales > Nelumbonaceae > Nelumbo > Nelumbo nucifera. Next base: position 106,133,729 of record NC_142651.1, read on the forward strand.
CTGCACTTTGCGCGGGCCGCTCGCAGGTTGTGCCGTGCCAGCTCGGCATGGCCCGCTTTACACCTCTATTCGTTAGATGTATTCTATCTATCCTATGAGGATCAATTTTAGGTAGGGTTGTCAATGGGTCGGATCCGACCCAACGGACCTGAACTGATTATACTGGTTCTGGTTTTCAGAATTGGAACTGATGGGTCAGTTTCTTGTCAAAACCGTAATAGAATGGTTTGGTTTAAGAATTTCTCAAACCAGAATTTACTAGTTTGGCCTAAGATCTTCTCCAAACCAGACCATAAACACCCCTAGAGCATACATCTTGTGAAATGTAAAAGTATACCTTTTAAAACATGAACCGTTGAAGTACTATATGACGTTACACAATTAATTGAAATCTCAATTTAACATGTAACAAATATTTATAAATTCATCATAATTGGACTAAAAAAACACAAATTCCTTCCTCCTAAATCTCTAACCCCAACCCCACCTCGCCTAAAAAAAAAAAACAAAAACGATGACATGTAAGTGAGATGGAGATGCTACCAAACTAGGGTAAAATTTGCTGTTACACATTCACTTTATACAACAATGTTGATCTCTTTCTTTCCAATGCTTATAAAAATGTCAATCTTTTTCTTTTTTTTTTTCTTTCTTTTCTTTTTTTTAAGGAAAATTGTCTGAAACTCACCATGAGTTTTCAGCATTTCTCTTAAACTTACCACAAGTTTTCAAATTGTCTAAAACTCACCATGTCACTAACTTGATGTTAAACAAATTAACGGGTGTTAATATATTATCATTTTAACCTTCATAAAAAATATAAAATATATACAAAATAAATTAACAGGTGTAAATATATTACCATTTTGATATTTAGACATGAAAAAAGGAAAATTTTCAAAAAAAATATTTTCAAATATAAAATACATTAAAACATAGAAATTACAATAAAATATAAAAAATGGTTTTCAAATTATAGAAACTATAGAAATTGAAAAACAAAATCAGAAAATAAAAATTGTAGAAAAGACACCAAAAATTATAGAAAAACACAGAAATTGCACAAAAAAAATACAAGAAATTTTATAGATTGTAGAAAATAGAAAAATATTAAAAAACATTGGAAATTATAACAAAACACTAAAAATGCAAAAAAAAAGAAAATTGAAAAATGAAAAATACCATTTTTCTCTAGCTCACCATTCAAGGATAATTTGGTCATAAAAATTGTTATTTATGCTGACATAGACACCTTTGCTAAGAAGCATTAACGGTGTATTAACAGAAGGTGATTTTTGGAAAATAAAAACTTTCTTACATTGTGAGTTTTAGACATTTTAAAAAATTATGGTGAATTTAAGAGAAATGTTGAAAACTCTTGGTGAATTTTAGACAATTTCCCTTTTTTTAATAGAAAACAACGTTGATTAAATAATCATCACATGAATTTTTTTACCCAGTAAGAAACTGCAATAGAGTGACACCAAAATACCTTATAAGTAGCTGCTAGAGTATTGATAGGGTATAATCAAGCCAAGTGGAGTTGAGTTTGGGTGGCTCGAGCTCAACCTCAATTCAAAAACTTGGAGCTTAAAACTCGACTTGAGCTCGACCCCCATTATAAATAAACTGCTATTAAAAATTATAAATAAATTAATATTTAAAATATTATAAATTTATTTATTTATATTATAAATATAAATTAATATTAAAAATATTATAAAGATCAAACTTGGCTTAACTAACTACTCAACTTGAGCCCAAATAACTCGTGAATTGGCTCCACTCGCTTACACCCTAGGCTGATCCTGACATGCACTGGACAATGGCTCCTAATTCCCTCATACAAGGAATTAACAGGAATAAATGTTTTGGAAGGAAACAATGGATGAATGTGAATAACCTTAATCGAAATTGAGTGAGGTTAGTTAGTGATTCTCTTCTCTTATATAATATCTTTATCAAAATGAATAAAGTTACAAAGTTATCTATAAAAAGAAAAAGAAAAAGAAAAAGAAAATCTGGCTTCCCTTACTTGATGTACTGGGAGAGCCACTTGAAGCCATCACCATAGCCCATCTTGCGGACAATGCTACACATAAAGACCTCCAGCGGGCGCACGTTTGAATCGGCAAGGTTTACTTTACCCTTGCCTGTAGTGAAGTTTGTGAGGCCAAGGTGGTAGCGCAGCTCATCCTCTGAAGCTGCATAGGGTTTGTCAATCTTGTTACCCAGCACAAGGAAAGGAACACTCGTCAGTGACTCATCTGACAGCAGCCCATCTAACTCCTTCTTTGACTCCGCAAACCTTTCCTTGTCATAGGCATCCACTAGGTATACAACCGCATCAACCTGCACAACAGGACCCACATGTATGCTGTTTATTACTAATTCTGCCCTAGATGTGTTTGACAATAGGCCGAAGAGAAGAGTACAAAAGGAAATCAACAGGGATAAGATAACAGGTAACTCTAGGAGTAAAATCAATAAATTAAAGCTTCACTAGATGATCCACAACAAATGGATAAACAACCTAATCCTAGATTATATCAGACAGGCTTCATTTCCACAAAAAGAATTCTACACTAAGTCAAGAATCCATAAAGAACAAACACAGTACAGACACTGAAGGAAGTGTGATGCGGCTAGCTAGTAAACCTGAGAAAGAAAGATTTGGTTGGTAAAAGCATATAACAACCACCTTACAAGGAAAATCAGAAGTGCCAATTTCCCAAAAAAAAATGACAAATGGCATTAAAAGAAAACCAAATTAACTAACAACTGAGAAATGATCGATTGGGTGCAAACTAGATCTTCATGTCATAAGCGAACTGGACATACTTTCTCACTTCTCAGTTAATAAATAGCTTGGTGAGGGGTAAGGGCCGTAATGTGACGGTTCAGCCACCATCAGTGCCATCAGCACGCCATCCAAGTGTCTTGGGTTGGGTCCTTGTACTTTTTTTGTAAGGGGGGTATGCCAATGGCAATTATGTAAATAGTAGTATGCATGTACAGTATTTTGATATATCATTCTGTCACTCCCCCAAAAGCTTAATGTACTCTTTGAGGGGAGGTAGGTAGTCGAGTGAACTCATAAGCGTGTAAAGGTTAAGCACGAGATCCCCTCGACACTGTACTGTGTGCTTGTGCTTACTATTGATTAATGCAATACAATTTGCCTTTTGTCTAATTTGTGTGCACTCTTGTTTCCTTTTGTGTGTTCTTGCTTGCATTTGTAGGCTTTCTCGACCCCAATCAAGCACCGCACGGGGCCCCGTGATAGTTGGTATCAGAGCCTCGTTGACACTAGCGGTTGTCAAGCCCAACGAGTCCCTTTCGTGCCCCGCAACAACACCAGCCCGATGAAGAATCGTGACATGCGAGAGGAGATCCAGGAAGGGATCTCACGGGTTTATGATGAGGACGAGCCTAGAGGTAGCTCTCCCAAAGACAAAGGCGTCAACTCAAAGCATAACAAGCGTGACAAGTCAGTTGACAAGCTTGCGACCATGGACAAGCGCATCATGCGCTGTGAAGCAGTGGTTGGCGAAACTCGTAACCGTGTGGACGAGCTTCAACTCAACCTTGAGACCGTAGCATCGATCGTTGAAAGATTGGAGGACCAGTCCGGTGACAGCTCCAACAGGCCAGACAACCCACTAGAAGACCTGGTGAAGTGCCTACAGATCCAGCTCGAAGACTTGAAGGGTGAAGTGACCCTTCTGAAGAGGCTGATGGCCAGTACAGCCAGTACACCTGCTGCTCCAGCCCCTCCAAAGATCAAAGTCCGCGAGCCTACCTCATATGCAGGGACCCGCGATGCCCGGGAGCTTGACAACTTCCTGTGGCAAATGGAGCAATATTTCACCTCCGCCGAACTCGTTGAGGAGGCGACCAAGGTGCGTATTGTTATGTATCTTACTGATGTTGCTATGTTATGGTGGCGCAGGAGATGTGCCGATGCGGAGCGAGGATTATGCTCCATTAATACCTGGTCCATGTTCAAGAGCGAGATAAAGCGTCAGTTCTATCCAGAGAACGTGGAGTACCAAGCCCGAAGGAAGCTCAAGAACCTAAAACACACGGGCTCATTGCATGAGTACGTGAAGGAGTTCTCTGCACTATCGCTCGAGATCACGGACATGTCAGACAAGGACCTGCTCTTCAACTTTATGGACGGCCTACAACAATGGGCCAAGCTTGAACTCCAGAGACGAGATGTGAAGGACCTCGCCACAGCCATGGTCGTTGCTGAATAACTGGTAGACAACAGGCAACCAAGCAAAGATGGCCCCAAACCCAACTCATATCAGGGCGTAGGGAAGATAGGAGGTGATAGGAACCCTTATTACGCGCCCATGGGAGACTCTGGGCCAAGTAAACCCAACACTTTTAAGTTCTCCAGGAGACCCAAAGGAGACTCGGGATACAGGGGTGGCCAGTTTGTGAATAGAACACCTCCGGCACCATGCTTCATCTGTGAGGGAAAACATTGGACTAAGGATTGTCCTAGTCGGGGGAAGCTCAATGCATTGCTTGCAAAGCTTAGTGATGATGAGCATAGCGAGGAGGAGAAGGAACTAGGGGAGACAAAGATGGGGGCTCTACGAAGACTCAATGCAATGAAGAAGAAGACGAGCCCGCAAGGAGCATCGAAGTTCAAGCCGAAGGGACTGATGTATGTAGACATTCGCTTGAATGGTAAGCCCACAAGAGCCATGGTGGATATAGGTGCTACCCACAACTTTATCTCTATGGAGGAGGCATCCCGAGTAGAACTTGCTGATGGCTGTGAACTCTAATGCCAAACCCATACAAGGTGTAGCTCATGGGGTGGTCTTGCAACTTGGTGACTGGGAAGGGATGATAGACCTCTCAGTCATGCCTATGGATGATTTTCAGGTTGTTCTTGGCATGGACTTCTTAACTCAAGTAAAGGCGGTGCCCATGCCCTTCCTCAACAAAGTGTGCATATTCGAAGATCAGGCTCCTTGCATGGTTCCAGTTGTGCCAGAAACCACGTTCACCCCCAAGATGCTCTCAGCATTGCAACTAAAGGATGGAGTGCGGAAAGGAGAGACCACTTACCTAGCAACATTGGTGGACTCCGACCTGCCTGACCCACCAACCGGGCATATCCCGCCAGCGATTACAATGGCACTAGAAGAATTCCAGGATGTCATGCCTCCCACATTACCGAAGAAGCTTCCCCCAAGGAGAGAAGTTGATCACAAGATTGAGTTGGAGCCTAGAACCAAACCACTGGCACGCCCGAGCTGGCCGAGCTACGAAAGCAGTTGAATGAGTTGTTGGATGCTGGGTTGATTCAGCCTTCTAAGGCCCCTTTTGGAGCCCCAGTCTTGTTTCAAAAGAAGCATGATGGATCTCTTCGGCTCTGCATTGACTACCGAGCTCTCAACAAGCTCACCATCAAGAACAAATATCCCATACCTTTGGTGGCCGACCTCTTTGACCAGCTCAACAGGGCCAAGTACTTCACCAAGCTAGACCTAAGGTCGGGGTACTATCAAGTGCGTATAGCCGAAGGAGATGAACACAAAACAGCTTGTGTTACCCAATATGGGTCCTTTGAATTCCGTGTCATGCCCTTTGGGCTCACCAATGCTCTAGCCACCTTTTGTACATTGATGAACAGAATATTTCAACCCTACCTAGACCAATTTGTTGTTGTGTATATTGATGATATTGTAATTTACAGTAGAACCTTGGAGGAACATGTTGACCACCTCCGTATTGTTTTCTAGGTCTTGCGGGACAACAACCTATTTGTTAAGAAGGAGAAATGTTCTTTCACCACAGAAGAGGTGGCTTTCCTCGGACATATAATCCGAGCAGGCACAATCAATATGGATCCAGCTAAAGTCAAGGCCATTCAAGATTTGGCACCGCCCACCAGGGTCACCGAACTTCGCTCCTTCCTTGGCCTCGTGAACTACTACCGAAGATTCATCTCTGGATTTTCAGCACGAGCCACTGCTCTCACCAACTTACTAAAGAAGACTAGTATGTGGACCTGGAGTGAATGTTGCCAAACAGCTTTTGATGATTTGAAAAGAGCTGTCTCAGCAGAACCTGTCCTCGACTTGCCTGATCCAAACAAGCCATATGAGCTACACACAGATGCTTCTGATTTTGCCATTGGTGGGGTCTTGATGCAAGAAGGACATCCCATCGCCTTTGAAAGCCGCAAATTGAATGATACAGAGAGGAGGTACATTGTGCAAGAGAAGGAGATGACAGCCATCGTCCACTACCTCCGCACATGGCGACACTACCTACTTGGCTCCAAGTTCGTGGTCAAGACTGACAACATAGCTACTAGTTACTTTCAGTCACAAAAGAAGTTGAGCCCTAAGCAAGCTCGGTGGCAAGATTTCTTAGCGAAGTTTGACATGACTCTACAGTACAAGCCAGGGCCAATGAACAGGGTTGCTAATGCACTTAGCAGGAAGGCCGAGCTTGCAGCACTATCCACAGGTGAAGGTCCCTCTCAAAGTCAGATCAGACTGGACCTCATTAAGCTCATCAAGGAAGGACTCCAGAAGGACCCCATTGCATAGAGCCTATTGATAGCAGCTCGTGAAGGGAAGACTATGTGGTTTTGGGTTGAAGAAGGCCTTCTTTTGACAAAGGGAAGGCGAATATTTGTACTGAGAGTTGAAGACTTGAGGAAGACTCTCCTACGTGAATGTCATGACAGCTTATGGGCAGGACACCCTGGGTGGCAGCGTACCTTGGCACTTCTACAACATGCCTACTATTGGCCTCATTCGGAGCAAGATGTTCGAGAATACACAAGGACATGCCTGATTTGCCAGCAAGACAAGCCCGAGCGTGCCAAGCCTCTTGGACTCCTACAACCTCTTCCAACTCCCTCACAACCTTGGGAGAGTGTTTCCATAGACTTCATCAGCAGTCTTCCCAAAGTGGGAGACTATGCATCCATCATTGTTGTTGTTGATAGATTTTCCAAGTATGCCACTTTCACCCCAGCACCAAAGCACCTTTCAGCTGAAGACACAGCATACCTTTTCTTCAAGCACGTGGTGAAATATTGGGGAGTCCCACAGAACATTGTTAGTGATCGTGATCCCCGATTCACTAGTGCTTTCTGGACAGAGCTATTCAAGCTTCTTGGCTCGAACTTGAACTTCTCCAGCAGCAGCCATCCAGAGTCAGATGGGCAAACAGAGAGAATGAACTCCCTCCTTGAAGAGTACCTCCGCCATTTTGTATCAGCTACACAGAAGAATTGGGTTCGATTGCTGGACATTACACAGTTCTCCGTCAACACACAGAAGAGCTCCTCCACCAATCAAAGTCCTTTTGAAGTCATCATCGGCCAACTACCAAGATGTCTGCACAGCATCGTCAACGACCATCAAGGAAGAAGCCCTCGAGCCTTCACTTTCACCAGGGAATGGAAAGAATGCCTTGACATCACTCGGGCCTCCCTAGAGAAAGCCTCCAGAAGAATGAAGAAATGGGTCGATTTGGGTAGACGACCCGAGAACTTCCAAGTAGGTGACCTGGCCTTAGTAAAACTCCATACCCATTGCCTTAAGTTCTTTCGAAAAGTACACCCCGGGCTTGTGAGAAAATATGAGGAACCTTGTGAAATCCTAGCCAAAGTAGGAGCTTCAGCCTACATACTCAAACTACCACCATGGCTAAAAGTACACCCTGTCTTTCATGTAAACCAACTTAAACCCTACCATGCCGACAGCCAAGATACCTCCCGAACCAAAGTCAATGCCCACACCCATCCTACCAACCACCCAAGAACCAATCCCTCGACTCCATCCTCAACCATAGGTTGTCCCAATCCTCCCAAACATCAGAATGGGAGTACCTGGTGAAGTGGAAGGGACCTGTAGAAGAAGACACCTGGGAGCTTGTAGAAGACCTCCTTCCGTTCGCAGTGAAGCTGGACGAGTACCTGAGGAAGAATCTTCGAGGACGAAGATTGAATTGAGTGGGGGAGACTGTGACGGTTCAGCCACCATCAGCCACCATCAGCGCCATCAGCACGCCATCAACACGCCATCCAAGTGTCTTGGGTTGGGTCCTTGTACTCTTTTTGTAAGGGGGGTATGCCAATGGCAATTATGTAAATAGTAGTATGCATGTACAGATGTATCATTCTGTCACTCCCCCAAAAGCTTAATGTACTCTTTGAGGGGAGGTAGGTAGTCGAGTGAGCTCATAAGCGTGTAAAGGTTAAGCACGAGATCCCCTCAACACTGTACAGTGTGCTTGTGCTTACCATTGATTAATGCAATACAAGTTGCCTTTTGTCTAATTTGTGTGCACTCTTGTTTCCTTTTGTGTGTTGTTGCTTGCATTTATAGGCTTTCTCAACCCCAATCGAGCGCCGCACGGGGCCCGTCGATTAGCCCCGTGACAGTAAGACATGTTCGTCCATCCGCATGGGCACCCCACAGCCCATCCCAGTTATATATTTGGAACATCTCCTCATTACAAGAAGAGGAGATGTTCCCAATGGACGCTGAGATGTATGTGCATGTGGAGCATGCTTATGTAAGGAATGCAAATTGGATATCCAATTGGAAGAACTTTCACTCCAATGGACTCTTGGGCCTGCCCCCTTTAGAATTTAAAAAATGCCCAACCTGATCCACCCAAGTTGCACCAATATCTGTGTCTCACTATCATTAACAATACTAGAGAATAAAAATCATATTATTATTATTATTATTATTATTATTATTATTATTATTATTATTATTATTATTATTATTATTATTATTATTATTATTATTATTATTATTATTATTATTATTATTATTATTATTATTATTATTATTATTATTATTATTATTATTATTATTATTATTATTATTATTATTATTATTATTATTATTATTATTATTATTATTATTATTATTATTATTATTATTATTATTATTATTATTATTATTATTATTATTATTATTATTATTATTATTATTATTATTATTATTATTATTATTATTATTATTATTATTATTATTATTATTATTATTATTATTATTATTATTATTATTATTATTATTATTATTATTATTATTATTATTATTATTATTATTATTATTATTATTATTATTATTATTATTATTATTATTATTATTATTATTATTATTATTATTATTATTATTATTATTATTATTATTATTATTATTATTATTATTATTATTATTATTATTATTATTATTATTATTATTATTATTATTATTATTATTATTATTATTATTATTATTATTATTATTATTATTATTATTATTATTATTATTATTATTATTATTATTATTATTATTATTATTATTATTATTATTATTATTATTATTATTATTATTATTATTATTATTATTATTATTATTATTATTATTATTATTATTATTATTATTATTATTATTATTATTATTATTATTATTATTATTATTATTATTATTATTATTATTATTATTATTATTATTATTATTATTATTATTATTATTATTATTATTATTATTATTATTATTATTATTATTATTATTATTATTATTATTATTATTATTATTATTATTATTATTATTATTATTATTATTATTATTATTATTATTATTATTATTATTATTATTATTACAGTGTTACAGTGTCTAAGTTCTGCCTTATCCAAATACAGTTTTTTTATCATAAATCATTGATTTATTAGCAAGTATTCAACTCTGAAAGGTACGAAACATGAACAATATTGGATAAAGAATAAGACAGGAAATAGGCTTCCGCATATAAATTTTTCTATAAAGTCAGAAGTAGTATCTTAAATAAACGAGTAGAATATAAATGATGAAATGACCCCTTTTGTCATACTTGTATACCTAATGTTGTGTTCAAACAAAAATCTCCCCATCATGGCATTATAAAGTGGGTCCAAACACCATTTGAAACAAAAAAACCAGAAGCTAATAATCTTAATTCGTTGCTAGCACAGTGCAGGAGTCAACAACTAGTAATGTGAGGACCTATCAATTGCATCAATAACTCGTAGTTCAATCGATTAGATCAACTAACAATTAGCCTATTTAGCAAGGTTTTAAAAATCGATTCGAAATCGGAACCGTTCTGGCTAGTGGTTTCTGGGTCGATGGTTCAATTAACTGATTCGAATGAACAGTTTATTCTGATAGAAAAATAAAAAATAAAAAATAAAAAAAATAATTAAATTTAAAAATGGCCAAAAAACTGTTGAACGGGTCGAACGAGCTGATGGTTCGATCACTCGGGTCAATGGATCATTGACTAATTTAATGGTTTTTGACTAAAGACCAGATTTGGGGTAAAACAGAACTGGTTGTCTGAACAATTTCCAAACCAAACAATCCAACCATTTGGATCAACAGCGATTCAAAATAACTGTTGTTGTCAACCATAAAGTTTTATTTGTTTGAGCTTATTCTAATTCTTAAATAATATATAGTACATCATTTCTTTGTGATACCTAATCATACATGATTGGCTGATGGCATATAAAACACAAATATGACCTAAAATAAAATAGAAATAATATACTAGTTCTTTTAGGTGATGTTTGGCATCAATGTCGTTTTCTAAGAAAACGGCACCATGTAGGCGCCACATCAGAGAAAGCAGTGCTTCAAACAACGCCCTCTTATTTGATATCATTTTTCCAGAAAAAAATATTGCTCCAGACCACGCCTTGAAAATCGAGAAAGTGTGGTATGGAGCAACACTAAATTCAATATTTTCTGAGGAAATGGCACGTTGCTGCCAGCAGTGCAATGATATGGCATCATATTGGACGCTGGATAATACAGATCAATGTTGAAAATGTTGATATCAATACGGGTACCAAACAAAACCAGTTCTGTATTCACAAAAAATGCATATGTGGCAGCACCGGTTCCAAACAAAAAATAAAACAGTACTTACAACTCCACATGCCAACACCGTTTTTATAAGAAAACAGTGAAATATTCCAAACACCGATGCCAAACACATACTTGGTCTTATTTCAATTATTAGTGTGCTGGTATGAAGCAAGATTTGAAGTACTGATATGATACACAAATTTGTGTATTGTAAATTTTTAACAATAAGTCGTTTCAAATTCATGGAGGGTTTCAAAAAAAAATGTTCGTTAAGATGGTATTTACCATTCAAAAAAATTAAAAAAGGTAGGATGAAGTAAGTAAAACAAATCTTTTAAAGAACAACATAGGCAGGTGGTATTGGTTAGATCAATTAAAGGAGGTCCATCCTGCTCCACAAAATCTTATGAATGGGGATAGTATTTGAACAGGTTTAGAAATATATGAACAATTAAATACATCTGAGGTCTTTAGATACATAATATGGAATACAAATTACAGATATATTTTTTTCCTTCTGTACTAGTTCATTTCAACGAAATTAAAATTGCATTTGTCATTAATATCGACTAATTCAACTCATGTTCGTTGCGATTCCTCTTCTAGTTATCTTCTCAATTGCAGAAGCAACAAAATCAGAAAACATCTTGACTTTTTACAATTGAAACATATAATACCTTTGCGTAGTAATCCTTCCAAACTCTGCGAGCGATCTGATGCCCTCCCAAATCGAAGGCCTTGAATTTGATTTTCCCGATGCTTAATTCTTCCGAGGTTGGATGCTGTGTGGGCTGATGTTGAATTAATCGCTGCAGAGGATCCAACAACAGCATCAAATTGAAAATAAAAATTGTATTATCGCATTAAAACAATGTCGATGGTTGGAGAAAGACAGGGAGAAAGAAAGAAAGAAAAGAAGAACCTCATCTTTCAACATGTGAAGCAGCGTCGTCTTTCCTGCATTATCGAGCCCTAGAAACAGGATCTTGGCCTCTTTCTGCCAAAGGCCGAGCGATGCAAGAATGTCATAGAACCAATTGAAGAAAAGCATTATTGCTGCAAATTAAACTCTGATTCCAACAAACCACTTGAAATTAATCTTAATCATACAAATGTTCTGTTTCTTATGTCTTTTCTTTCAAAACTGCCTCACACCATAGATCAGGAATATTTTGTGTGGATCCTCTTGTACTACCAAATCAGAACCAATTAGAAATGACACAATTGTGTGATGCTGATGATGCATTAAGGGGGCACATGTGCACAAATTTATGTCTTTGGCATTGATCGGTCCATTTCATTTTGGTAGTGTGGAATTTTTAATTGTCTTTTATCTTTTGGGAAAATTCCACTTTAGTACTCTTAATTTTGGGGTAGTGTCAAGTTAGTCCTCAAACTTTCAAATATGTCATTACAGTATTCAAACTTTCAAAAAGTGTCAAGTTAGTCTAAAATTGTTAACTGACGTTAAGTATCATATAAAAGGACAAAAATGTCCTTCACCTATCATCTAATTTTCTTTATTTCAAGAGGTACTGACTCTTCTAAGTTCTAACGCCTTGTTTGTTTTTTTTCTTCACAACAATGGCATATGGTTTTGCAGTTATGATTTTTCAAGAAAAGCTGAAAAAATCTTTGGAAGGTTTATTCAGATTTGTTTTAGTGAAAATTAACGAAACCTTACCTTTGGTGAAGATCTCTGCGGGTCTTGCTATAGAGAAGCTGAAGAGAACCCATCCTCAGGTAGAGACATACATAAGTTACTATGAGAACATTCTCTTATGTCGTAAGTGTCATGGGTTTCTTGCTTTTTCTGATACTAGTAAGTGTGTATATGCTTTTTCTGATACTATTATTAATCAGATTTGGATTGTACATAAACATCTCATCCAAATATGTGAAAATCGGATCAAATTGTGAATTTTCAAGTATCATTGATAAGCCTATTTGCTTTGATAGATTATTCTTTTTGTAATATTTAATCTTTTTTGTGTATCTTTTTTGTTTTAAAAAATGTAAGACTTAAATAGAAATAATTGAATAGGATGAAAAGTAGAACTTTAGATGTCCTGCCCATGAGAACTCTACCCACAACACACTACCCCCGTGAATTGGGAACATCTCCCCCTGCATAATACTATGTAGGAGGATGAGATGTTCTCCATATGTGGCTGCAATGTTATTTGGATAGAGTTTGTGGGGGCAGGAGATCAATTTACAAATTAAACATATTACCAAAAAATTACAATTTAAACCTTATAATTAAATAGAGACCAAATTCAAAATTGAGTATTTTAGTTTAAAAAAAAGTTTCACAAATTTTTCATATTTTTATTAGTAGTGTAAATATAGAATTATAGATATGTCCAATTTTTTTTACTTTTTTGTATTTTTGTGTGAATAAATAATTCTAATATGTCACACTTACTTTTTGTTTAATATGATAAATACATGATATTATACATGTGCCTAATTGTTTTTTTTTTTTTGCAAAATTTATGTATTTTTCGTTTTTGTATTTTTATATTTTATTAACTTTTATTATTTATTTATGGCATTAAAGGTTAACATGTTTGACCCAAAATTTGAAATATTGATCTTTGCCAAACATTAAAATAATTTTATTTTTGGTCAGTTCTAAATTATGTATTTAATTTTTATTACCAATAAAAACAATTGTTATTTATTACACTTATTTTTTAATTTGATTAATAAAAATATCACAAAGGTGTCTAATTTTGTCTACACTTTTTGTAAGAAATAGTCATAAATACTTATTTTATTGGTAATTGTTATTTATTACACTTATTTTCTACACTGAATATAAAATAAGTATTTATGACTATTTTATCCTTCAATTTCAAGCAAAGAAATAGAGGGTAATTTTGTCTACACTTTTTTAAAATAAGCACTTATTTTATATTCAGTGTTTGGTAGTCTTTTTCTCAAATAAGCACTTAAATAAGTATTTATGACTATTTTATCCTTCATTTTCTTTCAAATTTTCAAAATATACCCTTTGAAAGCACTTTTGTTAAATTACTTTTATAAAAACACTTTTATGAAAGTACTTTTATGAAAGCATTTTTGCGAATGCATTTTTATAAAAGTATTTTTATGAAAGCATTTTTACGAAGTATTTTTATGAAAGCAATTTTACAAAAAATACTTTTATAAAAAGACTTTTACAAAAGCACTTTTAAGAAAGTACTTTTACGAAAGCACTTTTAATAAAGTACTTTTATGAAAGCACTTTTATTAAAGTGCTTTTACAAAAACACTTTTGAAAAGTACTTTCATGATGCTTTTGTAAAAGTGTTTTCATAAAAGTACTTTTATAAAATTCAACTAGGGATAATTTTACAAGTGGTATTTTAAAATTCTACTAGGGATCATTTTGGAAGAAAAAATTGAATAAGTGCTTATTGTATAAGCACTTTAAAAAGTTGGAATTTTGGGCTTAAAAATAAGCCCTTATTTTTAAAATAATCACTTATTTCATACTTATTTCTCAAATACCAATAAGTGCTTAATGGATCAAATAAGCTTTTATTTTGAATAAGCACTTATTTTAAGCACTCCCAAACATTGCTTAAAAATATTTCACATTGCATTCACACTTTATATGTATAGATTATGGCTTAAGATCAAAGAATAGTGACCAAAGAAGATAATGAAAGCCCCGGAAGAAATTACAAGATTCCTAAAGCTGATTTTGAAAGAAATCCCAAAGCATACTTCTCAAATAACAAATCGAAGAAGATTAGATGATGATGATATCGTCTTATGTGTTATGGTGTTGTTTTATGGGACTGTTGTGGTCTCTTTGTTCCTTTTCTTTTCTTGGTGACCTCCTCAATATTGAGCTATAGTTTTCTCACCTTTCTTTCTGAATTTCTTAATGTAGTGCAACCCAACTTTGCACCATTGTAATGTTTTTTAGTGCAACCCAACTTTTCTTGATCTCTTTGAATGATTGATGATCGACCAAACGAATGAGTTTGCAACGTCTAATCATTTTGAGAACCCATGTTTCCATGTTCATCACTTGATGGATAGGTGAAGAACGTAGAATGTTATCACTCCTTTATGGTATTCTGTATACACAGTCCGGTGCGACAATTCATCTTCAATATTAAAAATGAAAAATTGCGGATATTTCAAAAATTGAAGATGCAGTTCAATAGGTTTTTCTTCTTCATGAATTTCGCTTGGAGGGAGAACCTCTGTCGTTAATTAAAAAACCAGAAAACGATAGTGGTTTTACACCTCAACCGTTCAGTCTCATGGTAGAAGACAATGAATAGTGTTTTTATTTTTAAGGTTAGTTTTGACATTTTGAAATTTTTTGAGTTGCTAATATTATTACGTGATCAGAGAATTGGAAATCGATTAACAGCAGAGACCAACTTGACATTTTTTGAAAGTTTGAGTACTGCAATGAAACATTTGAAAATTTGGATATTAACTTGACACTATCCCCAAAGTTCAGGGTAATAAAGTGGAATTTTCCCTTATCATTTTTCCCTTGGCTTCACACCCAAACCACCATAGTCATTTTCATTTTGAAGAGGCCTCAACGTGTGTATAGATGTCAATGGGTTGCCTTGCTTGACCCAACTAAATAGAGGGGTAGGAATAAGCGACCAATAAAATGCTTCCAACAAATGCTTACTTGTGACTCATGAATCCAGATTTAACTGAATACTTTAGCTGTGTAGCGGGCTGTGGAACCAATAATAATGCCCCACAGTAATGATAAAATACATAGGACCCATAACAGGGGTTGAATGATTGTTGCTAAAATGGCTTGTAGATATTTGAATGAAGATGATACGCTTTGGGTTAAATTACTTAGGCTCAGTTTGGAGGAGTACAAATTACAAATATATAGAGCAGGGGTGAGCTTTATTCGATTAAAACCAAAAAATTGAATCGAAAATTTTGGCTTCGATTTTTTCAGTTCAGTTATTTCATTTTTGGTTAATTCGGTTTATTTATTTTTTTTGTTTTTAAATATTTCAGTTTCAATTTTGGTTTTTAGAATTAGAAATTCGATTAACCGAGAAAACTGAATTAACCAAACTCTGCTATACAGCATGTAATATATAATATATAATATATAATATATAACATATTATATTTAATATATAATATATAACATATTATATTTAATATATAATATATTTATATATATTAATATAAAATATGATCTCATAATATATATTTATATATTATATGTTATGATATATAATATATAATATAGTAAATATATTTTTGAAATTCAGTTTTAACGGAATCAAAATTTTCGATTTTAATTATTTCAGTTTTCCTCTAATTCAATTTTAATTCGGTTTTTAAAATTTAAATTTATTCACCCCTATTATAGAGTGCAAATACATATAACATAATGCAAAATACAATGTTTTATACTTTACATATTTGTATTTGCACTCCTTCCAAAATGATCGGGTGCCAACTGCTTCTCATGATTGAAAAGCCATTGGAAAAGGCAATAATAAATTTGTATGATGAAATTGCTGTTCAAATTAAGAAAATTTCTGAGATTAACGTATGGAATTTACTTTGGATCGTATCCAATGGTGGGTATAACCTATAATGCCCTTATTTGGTCCTCAAAGAAGAATCCAGTTTCTTTGTCTATTAAAGATTTTTTGATTGCTAATAACTTGAATGAGATTTTCTCAGATTTTGTAGTTCAAAATGTGTTCAATAGTCAATACTCACGTTTTAAAGCAGATCAGCTAATAAGGTAATTTGGACTATCTTTGAGAAGGGTGTCTTCACTATAAAAGAGTTTTGTATTAGAGAATGGTTGAAATGTGGCTTAAGACTGAGTGATGAAAATATGGAAATTGAAGATTACTCCTAAAAATATATATTTTTTTAGATTATGTAGATGGTTCATTGCCTCATTGGTATTAGGTGTGGGTTAATGACTTTGAGCGAGTTATTTGGAAATATGGCATGTATTGTGGGTTATTTATAAATACGTTGATTAAACTATCACATTGGAGAAAAAAGGATTATATAGATTCTTTCACCTCATAAATTTTTACTATAAAGGGGGTGTTGTAGCATTGATAGGGTTTGGGACCATACATTTATAAACCCAATTGTGAGAGGAACAAATCATAAATTTTCCTATATTATAATGTGATTAAACTATCACATTGGAGAAAAAAGGATTATATAGACTGTTTTATCTTTTTAACTCAATTTTCTAAAATAATGGTTCTCACATGTTTTCGACTTTCTTTCAACAAAGTTCATCTTAGGAGTGTCTTGAAAATGATCAATTCATCAATGCTTTGATAATGATTTTGTGCTTAAGAATGGTTCATCATTATGATATTTGTTGTTTTTGCCTATTAGTCTAGAGAATATTGAATGGGTAATTTAATAATTTTACTTTCACAGTTTAATCCATTAGTGGGTTAGGCAGCAAAGCTCTAGAATTAAGGGTCTTTATTCAAAACAATTAAGCTCGAATATTCTACCTACAAGTTGTTCCCACATCCCTACCAATGGGACATTACATTTGCATATTGGGAGTATCTCCTTTGTCATTTATAGGAAGATATCCCTAATACATGCCATGAATTTTTGCATCGATGGGTAAGTTATTTACCCAAATCTAAGGAGGGTAGTCCTTGCCCAAGTAAATGAGGCATTCAAGAATCATTCTTTTCCTGTAGAATCCACTAGGCCAGTAATACTAAAATACAAATGCAGATTTATTTCTTTTTCATGGAGCCCACCAACTTACCTAAATCCACTTCCCTTCCCACAAAATGAATGAGGCCTAAATATAAGATGGCTATTTGGGAAATTTATGATAGTAGAATATATTGAACTAATGTTTTAAAAAACAATCTGGAACTAGAACTATTATAGCCATTGGTTTTTGGGTCAATGGTTCAATTGTCTAATTCAAACTAATAACCCGTTTTGACAAAAAAAATAAAATAAAAAACGATCAAAAACCATCGAAAGGGCCGAATAGGTCTACAGTTTGATCACTTGAGTCAATAGGTCATTGATCAATTCAATGGTTTTTTGTTAGGGACCATATTTGGAGTAAAACGGAACTGGTTGCTTGGACTATTCCTAGACCAAATGGTTCGATCGTCTAGGTCAATGACGATTCGAAAACCATGTATAGAACCCATTTCGAAACCCTATCTCTAATTTATCAAAAAAAAATCTTTTTTTTTTTTTATTTTGGCCGGGGCATATTGTTGTGATAGTGTATGGATATCCCCCCCAATACCCTTCTTCCATCAAAATTTAATTATGATGTAGTTATAATTATTTATTAAAAAAATGATTTTATAATAAAATATATTTTACATCTAAAATATATATTGCAATTGGTAAAAATTAAAATTCCATTATTTATTAATATCAAAAAGATATTTTTATAACATTTAAATTTTTATTTGATTTTTGTTACAAGAACCTACTTCCTTTCTAACTTTTCATGCCCACCTTTAATCTCATATAATAAGAAAAAAAAAATTATCCATTACCCCGAGGGTTAGTATTTTAATGAAACCGCAGCCCGCAGGGGAGGTACCAGGTATAGGGCTAATAGTTAAGTTACCCCAAGTAGGGTTGTTTTCGTCATTCGAAATGGTATAAGAGATAGGGTTTTGGACAACCGTATAAATCGTATTTCGCGAAACACAGATTGTTCTTCTTCACTGCGGAAACCCTAACCCTAGAAGAGTTGCGAGAAGGCCTGCTACTCTCTTCCTCAGGTATGAGCATCTTCACGTTCTCTAAATGCTGCTCGGAAATCAGAAATTGACTCTTAATTTGTGAATTATCTTGATAAATCTTTTGATTTTGTATTCAGAGACATGGCGAAATCAAAGAACCACACAGCTCACAATCAGTCCTTTAAGGCCCATAAGAATGGGATCAAGAAGCCAAGGAAACACAGACACACTTCCACCAAGGGGGTATGATATTTTATGTTTTAAAATTTCCGTTGTCTGGGTCTTACTGTTTATAAGCTCTTCTTTGGTGTGTTTCATGGTTTTCATGTTTATCTATTTGCATTGCAACAGATGGATCCGAAGTTTTTGAGGAATCAAAGGTACGCGAGGAAGCACAACAAAAAGAACGGGGGATCAGGGAGCGAGGGCGAAGAGTAAACACAGAGCCATGGAGGCACGAGGGTTATTTTAATTAGAGTTTCTTTCAAAATCTAGGTTTCTGTTTTTTCCTAAATATATCCCCCCGGAAAGATGGTTTCATGGCGATGGACTGATTCCATCTGTTCATGAGATGGTAGATCTCCTGTTGTTATTGGTTACATTTTACTTGCAAGTAGTATTGACACCCTGAATGTTGTTTTTTGATTGAAGTGATCAATGGCTTTTACTATCTGAGCATATACGTTTCAAGGTGTTCTGTTGGATAGTCCTTCCTGGGATGCAACTGAATATAGAACGAGCTTAGTCTTTGTTATTTCATTCGTTAGACAACTTTATTATATCCCTCGTCTCTGCGTTTGCGTGTATACTGGTGTGGGAATGGTGGGTCTTGTTCGTCTCTCTACCACATGCCCCTCTTATCAGCTCTGGCCGGTAATTTGCTTCTGATTATACTTGAATACTATTTTTTTTTCTGCTAAACAAATCCATTCATTAAAATACTAATCCGCCTGATCATTAACCCACCCTGAGTCTAAACTCTTTGCTCTCTTAGTCTTTGATATAATTTGAGATACTTTATGATTAGCAACATCAAAACATCTGCAACTCTCTCAGTCTAAAGATGACCTTGAAGAGCTTTACAAAGCCTGTGGTGGTAAGAATTTGTTTCCAGAATTACCCGACGAAGATTTGAATCATTACTGAATGTCTTTAGCTGTGTTTGATTGCTATTCTTCTACCATTTCATCATGAGTGACAATTCAGCAATTCATTATAGTTTCAAATTTACTGAAAATTTTGATTAGGAGTATGGGGTCCCAACTCCCAACCTCGTTGGGTATGTGGCACCATATTTCAGGCAATGGTTAGTATGATGCCTTCATCTTTGATAGTAGAAGTTGTAAGAAAAGGGTCTGTTTAATGATGTGAAATTCGGTGTAAGTTCAGTGTGGTGGCCTCGATTATGGGCTGGTAGTCTGTCCATCGAGGTTTGTATTTTTTTTGTTCTCTTTTGTTGTGTGGATTAAGGAATTTCTTTCACCCAGAAGAAAATGAGGGTCCGTTTGCAGGAATAGGGGTCTGGAATTGGAATGCGCTATTTTGATTCCAATTGATTGGTTGGACAGAATTTGGGCGAATGGCATTCCTCCATTTGAGTGTAAATCCCATTCCAGCTGAGTCCAATTTTCATTTCGACCCCTATCAACCTAATAGACTGTAAATAAACCATTTTGATTACGATTCCTAGGATTTCAATTCCGATTCTAACTGCTAAACAGAGATTGGGCTGGCTCCCCAACCTGGTGTAATGTGGGCCATGTACCGTGTGCCACAGTGCCACGCCATGCCAAGCACGGGCAACACCCTAGTCTGGCTCGCCCTGTGGTTTAAGGCCTATCACCTATGGATCAGCATTCAGCACGGTTAATGGCACGAGCAATACAAGAGGGGTGTTGATCGTAATTGCACCAATTATAGGAAATAAAATATATTTCCTCATAAGAATTATTTCTTTTTTGGTATTCACCATTAATAATTTCCCCCTTGCCCCATTTTTACTAAATTGCTGGTTGCGGGATTTGATTCTATGTCAACACTGGAACAAACCAATTAATACACCGAGTCAGCCCTGGGTTGGTTCTTCATAAGAATTTAGAAAGCAACATTGAGCTGCATCGCTTCCAAATAAATCTAATAAATCCTTTTCTGGTTGCTAAAGTCCAACGTGCTTTTCTATGTCTGCGATTTAAACTTTGTTTTTTTTGGTACATCGGAAGTCTAACAAAGGCGAGAGGTAGAGCTGACCCACAGATCCCAAGGCCTGATTCTCTCAATCACTGCTCGACAATTATTGCAACTAGTGGATCTATCACTAGTAATGAAATCAGCAAAACAAATTAGTTTCGGAAAGAACATGATTAATTCTAATGATCTTGCCACTTCTTTTAATTAGCTTCCTAATCCTCTCAATACTCCATGTGGTATGTCGTCTGAGCCTCTGACTTTCAAGGCTTCGACAATTATTTCGGAATCTCCTTCCATGATGATATCATTGTGTTTCAAGTCTAAAGCCATTCTAATAGCATTTTTGGCTGCTAATTCTTCTGCCCTTAAGATTTCACATGTGCCCAATGTCTGTTATTTAAACTTTGAAGTTCTGGATTCCAACTCCTATGACAAACAAGGAGTATAGAATCAGAATTGAAATGGCCCATTATGATTTTAGCTGTTTGGTTGGATCATGGATGGAATGAAATTCTGATTTCCATTCCTAGCTGAATGGCATTCCCCTATTTGAGGGAATGATGAATGATCATTCTTACCTCCCTCTTGGGAATGAGAATCTCATTCCAAATTTGCCAAAAAAAATTAAATATTTGGGCAAATTGCTGAAATATCCCCTGAAGTTTTTCACTGTTGCTCAAACCTCCCCTGAAGTTTGGTAATTGCAGTTACCTTGCCTGCACTTTTTGACAATTGCAAATTGGCCCCATTTGTTAAAATACTTTAACAAGAGGCATGAAAATGGTCCAAAATACCCATACAGTTACTATTGAGTCTGGTTTCTACAGTAAAAACAATACGAACTTTATGAACAAAAGTGTATAAAGTTGTAATTTACCTTTGAGTGATTGGTGTGAAAGGACACGTTTGAAGAAAAAAATCAATCAGAAAAGATATATTGGAAGGGCTTGCGTAGAAAATAAACATTTTAATAAAAAATAACAGCACGAGTGTTTTGGACATTTTGCATCAACTTTATACACTTGCAACCGTATCAAAAATTTCAGAGTTTTCAGCAAGTCAAAAACTTAAGGGGAGGCAATTTATCCAAAAAAAAAGATCGACTTAAAAGCCCTCCAAATCCTCTCTTTACCCAACACCAACCCTCCTTGGGAATCATGCACATCTTAAAGTCCGAATTTGATTCCTCTAAACAAAAGCGGGGTAGGGGGATAGACAATTTCAGTTCTCATTCTAGGGGATTTTGATTCCAATTCAACTGGCAATTAAATGAACCCATAATATACACGTATGGGAGATATTCCCAATGTGCAGTATTTTGACAAAAAATCGGTTGAGATCACACCAGTGAAGAATTTCGGTCTGACCAATATTTTTCTTTTTTTCCTTTGCATTTAACCTGGCAATTTAGCATCCTCCTTCCAATATCCTCGTTTCTTCATCCTTCTGCAAGTCCGTCTCCTTTTTCCCTTCCACTTTTCACTCCAATGTTCCTATTGAAAGAGATTAGTGATGGATACAAAAATCCTCAATGTCCATTCCCAAAAGATGCAGGTATAAATATAGTTGGCCATCATTCCCACTTGAAACCCCTTGTATAATGACTAGTCAAAACTTCAGGAAAATCAACTTTTCTGCACTCTCTCGCTGAGCCGTAAATCCAGAACCAAAACTTAGCACGTTCAAATTCAATATTTAAATTGAATTCAGAAAACAACCAGAATTCTTAAAGATTTTGCCTGAGTTGAATTTGTTGTTTCCATTGCCGTTCCATATACTTGCTCTGGATCTAAATTGTCCTAGGCTGGGCTTCGGTTTATGCAATCGATCCAGGTCCAACCATGGTTTTACAGGCCCACACCTGGTCATGTTGAATTCCTTTTTGAAAAGCACTATTTCCCCAACGTTACGGGCCCTTTTGTTAGTTTACAAAAGTTGAGGCAAGGGTAAATTCTAGTGCAATTAGTTCAGAGAGATTACTATACGGTCTTTGAACTGGACAGTAAAATGTCTACCAGGGATTACTAAATATTAATAAGATTAAATAAGAACTTGATCACAACGTTGCATAATTTAATAACCATTAAAAGATAGTCAAATACAACATGGGAACCACTTACTAAGATCGACAAAATTGTAATCTCGTTCTTCTTGCAATGTTGGCGAGAGTTGCTACACCTTTCGTGCTGTTGCACTTGCGCTGATCTCTTATGAGAGGATACGCAGCTTCCAGAGGCCCCCTATTACAATGAAGCTTCTTCACAAACTTATAACAAATTTTGGGAATCTTTAAACTGCCACTGGCTCATTGACTGGACTAGAAACACTAGAGTTAACCTGCCCCAGAAAAAAAATGGAAAAGAATATTGAAAAGGGGGAAACAATAAAGACTTCTTTCATTCCCCTTAAACAGGGAATGGTTTCTTCAATATATAGAAACTTGGCAATTTGGATAGGCAAAAAACAAGGACACGATGAAGACAAGCTATTTATTCTGCTATAGAAAGATTTTATGAACTCATTAAACCAATAAGGAAATATCTAGAGTATGGGAGGACGCCTTCCACCCTGGAATCATCCTATGTAAACACATTAGGTGGCACCATTTGGGAGATTGCCCACGCATTTGGAATGTTTACCATCTCATCTATTCCATTCTTTCAAGCCTTTAGAGTGAAACTATTATTAACTGCAACAATTTAAACAGTTACAATATAGAAGCAGTCTTGGTCAACAAAGTCAGACAAATACCTTGGCCAATTTAAACAGTTCATCAAGCACTTCGGACAAAGTTGGATGTGCATGAACAGCGAACTTTATGTCCTGAATGGTAGAAAAGAAGCAAACACTTACAACCATGATCCATGAGATGACTTAACACTCATTTAGAAAAGGAGAGACTACTTGGCCCGTACAAGGGAAATCATTTGAAGAAAGATGAGATACACCAGAAGTTGAGTCTAGCATTTTAACATTACGGTAGCCTTTTTTGGTGAGCAACGTCAATGGTAGCTCATATTTAAACTAAAATTACTTGCAAATTACAGGAATGACAAATAATGTAAGTACAGATAGAAATCATGTTATAGAACTAATAGAGTAAATCTCACGAAACCATTTGGCTTGGTCGATGCCTTCTGTAAGGGGAATCATATTAAGGGAGTTATTCCATGACACTGACTCAGCAGAATTCCACTGAAAATTTGTGTCAGTTTGTAAGCATAGAAGAAATCTATTGTTGTTGTTTGTTTGTTTGATTGATGAGTTACTGCAGACATGTTTCGTTTTTAGTTTTTGGTGAGCATCATCCAGTACTTTTCAGCTTCTTTTTGTACAACTGTTCACGAGATACCATCAGGTCCTCTTATTCCTCTCTCGTGAAGGATTTCAATCCAACATTGATATCTTTGTTGTGTGTGTTTTGCTAACATAGTTGGTGGGTTGTTTAGCACCCCAGCACCTCCCCCCAAGAAATAAATTAAAAAGAAAGAATAAAGAAAACATTGGTATGATGTTGCTTAATCCAACATGTTACAAAGCCCCATTCAAGACTTCTTGGTTAATGCAACTCAAAATCATTTAAAGCAGAAATTACCTGAATACGCGTTCCCAAGGTTATTGCATTAGATGCTTCATGAATGAGGTCTGCAGCATGAATCCCAAAAATATGAACCCCAAGAATCTCCCCATTGTCGGGCCTGTAAATCAACTGCATAAAAAGTAGGGAGGTCTTATTCTGTGTCGAACTACCTTAATCTGGACCAATGGAAAGAACAGAAAACAAGTTGATGATGATGATGGTAATAATAATGGTGCAGATATGTATACAATAAAAATTAAACAAACAATTCCTGAAATCATTAAGGTAACTAGTAACTCCATTGAGACCCCTGAAAAAGAGGAAGATAGTTGTAGAACTTTACAGTTCTGCACAAAAGCAATATCTATCTATCTATCTATTAATTATGGTCTCAACAGGATTCTTTCTATGCTAACACGTATAAAAGAATACAAGGACAATTTCAATTATTATTGTTAGTGCTGTTATTATTATTGATAGCAAGGTTCGAAATATCGATATGTATCGGGCCGTATCAGGGACTTCCCAATACGCCCCTACAGGGGGTGTTTTGGGGTTTCGACCAGTTCAGAGGGTGGGCGGACCTTAAACCGGCCCCTCTGAACCAGATTCGGAAAAAAAAAAAACTAACTAAAAAAATAATAAAAAAAGCTATCGATAGGCGTATTGGGCGTATCAATATTTTGAACCTTGATTGATAGTAAGGAACTAAGGATAAAAAAATGATTTAACTCATAACACCCCATTATTATCATTATTATTATTATTGAATACAAAGCATTTTCCATTCAAGAAGGTCGACCTCCTCTCTCCAATTCTTTGTTTTTTTCTTTATTTTCACTTTTGAGACTTGAATTATATTGAATTCTAGTGTGTCTCAACCTGAAGGAATTCATGGGACCCACATAATCCCAGGTTGTTTTTAAGAACTATATAATGGCTGTAACCTTTTGTATGACAAACAGTCTTTCTTCTTTCTTATTTTCATTTTTGCCTCTGCATCAGGTCTGATTCTTGTTGGCCTCAAATAGCACACAAAATTGTGTATGGCCTCAGATTTATTACCACAGTTGCATCAAGTAGACAATCAAGATTAAAAAAAATAGCCTTCCAAAAGAATTTTTGGAAAGTTATGAACCTCTGGTGTCAGGTCTTGGAGGAGTTTTAGCTACAGAACATATTTTGACCACCCACTTGGAACCAGTGGAAGAGGGCACTTAGCACTACCAAGGAATGAGGGTTGTGAAGCACTCTTCAGTACAGAAATATTGTGGTGGAAGGCGACTCAAAAGCGGTGATTGGGTGGTTTCAAGATAATAGTCTTGGGCCTTGGCAACATTGCCACCTAACCAGGGAAGTAAAGCAGCTGGCTGAGGACCTAAATGCAACCTTCCATTGGGTTCATTGATCAGTTAATGGGATAGCTGAATAGCTGATACACTAGCTAAACAAGAAGCACAAAGGAATCAGATTTTCTGGGGGAAATATCCGATGGGGCGACTGTTAAAAGAAAACTATTAGAGTTGTAAACAGAACAGTAGGCAGCAGACATTGACCTTAGTTCTCATGGTGTGCAAGGCACACATTCTTTTCCACATTTAATAAAAGTACTTACAGTTACCCATCAAAAAAATATCAATTGACCTAGAAATATTCTTATCCATGCAAATTTAATTATCTCCATCTACAATTCAAATAACTTCATAAAGAATTCAACCATCACAAAATACCTGCCATATTGCTTCTGCACATGAGTAATAAATAAAGAAGACAAAATTTCAAAAAGATCTCACCTTAGCAAGCCCTTCTCCTTCATTCTCCGCTAGGGCCTTTGTATTAGCCTTAAAACTTGTCTTGGCAATACTTATTTCATAACCTTCCTTTTCTGCTCTCTCCCTTGCTTGAGGCTGCAAAACTTCACATTTTCTTATTCAGATTGAGACTAGATAATAAAAACAAATGGTCTAAGAAAATTTCATATTCCAACAAACTAGCGATAGAAGGCAAGAGCGTTGAATACATGATAATGTTAAGTAATATATGCAAGACACAAAAAGAAAAAGAAAAGTCAAAGATGTTAAATCAATTACAAGCATGCCAATCTATGGCAAGCCTCAAGCTTTTTCCCCATAAAACATGCTTAAACATCTCAATTTTCATATAGTTCCTATACAATAAACCCAAGTAAGTTAACAATCATGTGAACTGCATGGTTTTTGAGAGTTTATAACTAAAATACTTCTGTCCATTATAGGATTTATTTTTCTTTCTAAGGAGTTCTTTTAGTTTTATGTACAAGCATATCTTTTGCTGTAGAAGGCTTCATATATTCTTGATGGTGAGAACTCCAACCATTCTTCAAGAATTACAGTTTATTTTCTAGTTTCTTTCTTTATACCATTTCTTTCACTTGTACTGTAAATCTTTGATCTTGATTTTGAGTTCCTGAAACTACACATCTTGAAAAGACGTGGATTCGATTCCCGCAACCAACTATGGGGAGGGGGTTATTAGTGTGGTGCGTATCACCACATATAACTTGATTTTGCCTCTTCAAGTCCAAGGCAGTGCAAAACTATATACTAGTTTAGAGCCAAAATACAGGCAAGTAACTTGTGATTCTAGTTATTTTACTTTAAATAGAATCCTCTTTAAGTACTGGTTTTATCTAACAATTATAAAGGAGATAGAAGGGTGTAAATAACTTATTTTCAATAAAGACTTTTCATTTAGAAGATGCAATTTCTTGTATGAATGAAAGAACTCAAAATAAACTGATTGGAGCTAACATGAATGGTTACCACACTATAGGGTGTAGACTAACAGATGAAATGTGCTTAACAAATGCCTTACTAACAACATAAGTACATGTTTAGCATAACTGTTTGATACTGTGAATCTGTGATGTGATAACAGAAGGAATGAATTGAATAAACATTGCATTAAAACCAAGGAAATGCATCTCCGGTATATTTTCCACATTCATAGGAGTGCATCTACGTTTCTGCTTCATGAATATGATATTTTATGGGCATTTCTAATAATATCAAGTTTTACTCCTATTTTGCCATTTCTAATTTCTGGCGTTTTGGCTCCGATTAGGAAAGGACCAGAGAAACTTTCTAGTTATGAATTGGGTATAGAACCAATGGGTGATGCTTGGTTACAATTCCGAATCCGTTATTATATGTTTGCTCTAGTTTTTGTTGTTTTTGACGTTGAAACGGTTTATCTATGTATTTCCTATTGAAATTTCTCTGCTATCTAAACAGGAAAAAGATTATATAATGCAGTATGTTGGGAATTCAATACCGAAAAGCATACTAAAGTGCAAAGTTAGAAAGCTAGCATTTTTTTTTTTTTTTGAAAAAAGTTAACTAAAGTGCAAAGTTAGAAAGCTAGCAATTCACCTCTGTCAAACCAACAAAACTGATTTCCGGGTGAGTGAAGCAGGCCGCGGGGATGCTCAAATGGTTCAGCACATGATCTTTTCCAGAGACTTGTTCAACAACTATTATCAGAGAACAATGCAAGGGCTCAAATGGTTAAATATTTAAATGCAAACATACTTAATACTTGATTGAGAGGAAGCAGAACTGCAGAAGATAACCAGATTTTACCAGAGATCCCTTGTGCACTTGCAGCATGAGCAAGCATCATTTTCCCATTTGCATCACCAATGCAATAGACATGGGGAACCTGATTAATATAACTTCATGTTAGAAATGGTTTCTAACATGGTTTCCGTGTTAGAAATGGTTTCCAGTAGTAGTAGTAGTAGTAGTAGTAGTAGTAGTACCAGATTGCCATTCTTGTCAATTACTCTCATGCGCTCATCAACAGGAACAAAACCACGTTGTGTCTCCACATTAATCTGCAGATAAGCCAAGTTTATAAACCAATTAATCTTGTCCTTTACAAATGGGTTTGGATAAAAATCTGCAATAGAATTCTAATGCACTTACATTCTCCAAGCCAAGACCTTTTGTATATGGCGCCCTTCCAGTTGCAATAAGTGCAGCATCAACCTACAGCAACAGTGTAATAGACTTTTGTTATGAACACGATAGGGTTGTCTAGAGACCATGATACTTTTGCTCTTTCTATCTCTTCCCTTTTTTTTCTGTTGGAATAGTTAAAAGCTAATATCATGGATTGGGCATATCATGTTCATTGTAATGCCCAACAATAGACACTTCTTGTCAGTGATTTAAAAGGCACACCCATTTACAGAGGCAAGGCGCATTCTAAGGCCCCAGATGCAGCACTTTCAAAAGGTGCATGCCTGGTGTGCCTTGTGCTTCAGCCCAGGCGTGCACACTGCACCTTTTCAAAATATGCGCTTTTTTTTTTTTTCTTTTTAAGCCTAGTGGCTGGGCTTAGCAAATAGGGGGTTCTTGGAGCTTCAGTGAGCAAGCAAATCGGAGTGGTATAAACTGAGAATTTGTTTAGATCAACATATAATCAGCCAACAGAACACTACTCATAAGTTAGTTTTTCTTGCATTATCTAACTATTTAGTAATCCTTTTCTTTATTTTTTTGGTATTTTTATACTCAGTTATCATATGATAGATTTGTTGTTTATTTTCTCCAGAAGCTATTATACTGCCTTTACTTTCTGTGTCCCCAGGATCAAAGCAAGAGCAAGAGTTGAACGAGATAATTGCAGGTAGCAATGGTCATATCCATGTACGTCAGGTAATTGAAGATTACCTCTAGTGTATCTCTTGGTTCCTTTGTCTTTGCATCAATAAGCTCAATAATGACAGGTTTTCCATCCTTTGCTGGAGTGATCTATAGCAAAACACCAAAGAAAAATAGCATACTTCTGTTATCTTATTTAGAGTTAAGGAATTTCAAAAGTACTAGTTGTGAACCAGAAAGCACCTTGCTCGCAAATACACCAGTATGGTAATCAATCTTCCGAGGATTTATGAGAACTCTTTGAGCTAATTTCCCAATCTCAGGATCAAAGCCAGGCATAAGCTGATCTAGTGCTTCAATAAAGGTAACCTGTGTAGCTAACTCCATGATTATATTGATCAAACTTCAGGGAAGAGAAAAGTACTGTACTGAAATTATACAGAAAAACAAAATAGAAGGATGAAAATCTAACCATAAAGTATAGGCAAACCACTTTGAAATGGTATTACTTGTGTCCACTAATAAATAGGAGAAGAAGCAAGAGCTTATATCTTCAAACCGTAAGATAGAACTAAGTAATTGTTTATGTTTATTACTGCCATAAGTTCCAAATGTACTGATAATAACATTCCAGATGATGTATACACATCATCACCCATTATTGGCCCTACCTCACTTCCAAGTGCTGTATACACATCACTAAATTCAAGACCAATGTAACCACTTCCTACAATAGCAATCCAATCAGGAACAAACTCCAGCTTGAGTGCATGGTCACTGGTAATCACAGTCTTCCCTGCACGGACATTACCAAGGTATTCAGTACTCCTATAAACAGACAAAGGAAATTTGAAAATTATCCACTCTGAAGTACTGAAAAAAATACCAAGGTTTTGGCCACAATCAAGAGGCAAAATATACGGTTAAATTGATTTTAAATTTTCTTTTATTGATAACAACGAAGTATATTAGCAATCAAAGAGAAAGTAGATGGCAAAAGGAGAAGGCAACAGTTACACGAGATGAAAGCTGATGGCTGTAATGGACAACAAAGAACAAAATAGAGAAACCTAAAGGATCTTTTTAATCAAGATGCAAAATATACCATTTACAAAAGAATCCCCAAAGAGAAATTTGAGTTTATTACCCTACCAGACCAGTCTTAAGACCTTGGTTTGGACAAGTTATCAGAAGAGAGTATGGTGACCTGGCAGAATATACTATTCAATCTGGACACCAAAGCACAAGCTCTCAAACATACTTGTGAAGGCACCAAGGATCTCCAAATTCATCTCTTGTCCCTTCAATCTCAATCCTCTCCAAACCATTAGCTTAATAAGGCCCGAGACATTAAACCAGTGACAATCTATGCCTTAGCTAAACCCCCAACAGCTACAAAATCACAAGACAGCACAGCACCACCAGACCAGACAAGGAACAACTACAAAGGGGGAAGTCATCAAAGTTAAGATTGACAATAGTCCATAGTCCATGCACCTTAGCAAGGAGGCATCAAGAAGGGACTTTGGAGTTTTAGCTGAGATTTTCCAATATGCAAATAAAAAATGTTTGTTGCAGCTATTAGTTAATCCATTCCAGGTGATCCATGCAGTGATGGGATGCAATCCTCTGAAAATGAGGCACAAGAACATTATACACCCTAATACCAAAAAATGATATTATAGACCCTAGTTGTTATGTGGTTCTTGTAGCCCCCGGACCACACATTTCCTGCTAACTTTCCTTCATATATGTGATACTCGGTAAATATAGTTTTTCTAACCACAGATTCCACTTGAGAGTGTAGTACTTGGTAGCTGGTAGTCCAAATTTGAGGAGCCCCAAAGATGATAAGAATAAAATTGAATTTTGATGGTTTCTGCCTTGGTAACCCAGATACTTTCTGGGGTTGGTCGTATCTTTAGATATTGTGTTGGAAATACAATGCCAAGCTACTCAAGTTTAGGAGGTGAAGGCATATCCTAAAGGCCTGAGCTTCTTTCTATGTTCTAAGTCCTAAAACTAGCCCGTTTTCTGGGCTGGAATCAGTGTTTTAAAAGTGCAGGGTGCAAGGCGAGGCACATGCCTTTTAGAAGGAAGCACATGATTTTTAAAAATTCAAGAAATGCTTAAAATTCAACATAAACAAAAAATATTAAAAATAGTATCAATTAAAAAATGCACTTTAATTTTAAACAAAATGTTTTAAAAAGTCTATTATGTCAAATTAAAACGCATAAACATAACATATAAAACATATTCAAAGTAAAAATGCAAAAATAAAATCAAACATATACAAGCATGTCAAACTTTTGATCTCTTGATTTCTTTCCCAATTGCATTATTTCAAATAGCTAATGTCCATTCCTAATCTGCCGAGTAGTGTTTCTACCTTTTTTTTTTTTTCTGAGAAACAGTAACAGAATTTCATTAGCAAACAGCCACCATGCCTCAAAAAGCACAAAATTTAATTGAGGCACAAAGTGCACTAGGCACACTGCACATGCCTTTAAGGGGCTGCACTTGGGCGTAGCAAGGTGGAGGCCTTGAAATGCACCTCACTTGCATGCCTAGGTCACCTTTTAAATCACCGGCTGGAATGACCTATGTTACCTGGATACATCAAGGACACAGCTGGATACAGCATTGAATACAAAAGTTACACTAAAAAATAAAGTATCCAAGTATCCAACTGCACCCTTGTACAGGTGTCTTGGTATTCTAAGGACTAGGGAATGACTTGATAGTGGAGGCCAGTTGTCAAGTGGTAATGGGTTGGATCCAAGCTAAAGTAGAGGATTCCTGGTCCTTGGACTTTCCATTTAGGAAGCAAAAATTTGTCAACTAATCTGAGGGCCAGATTGTAGCCTTATTTTCTGATCCTATTGGTGAGGGAGACTCCGTTAATGCAGAAGTCCAAGCTGTACTTAAAGAAGTAGAGATTGCAAAGGATCTGGATGTGGGACCTTTGATAATTGAAGGTGACTCTAAACTGGTTATAGGATGGCTGAAAGAGACAGTCAGAGTTCAATGAGAAAAAAGATCAGCAAATGGGATGGCAGATTTTCCAGCCAAACAAAGGGTACATAGGAATCAGTTCTTCTGGGCTCAACTGTAAGCTGTGTGATATAGTTCAGAGGCGGCATCTCGCACCTCATTGTGGGGACTTTGTTCTATGTAACCTTTTACTTGTGATTTTTATTTAATAAAATTCGATTACTTATCAAAAAAAGAAAAAAAGAATTGCTTATTCTGATGAGTCCTGAGATCTGCAATGTAATGGCTAACTTGAGCTAGGAAGGGGTCAATAGGGAGGACGATCTGGGACGCACCCCTTGATTACTGGTGCTGATTAAAAAGAAAAAATCTTGATGTTTAGGGTCTTTGATGCAAAGTAGTACCTTTTTTGAGGCAAAAGTTCAAATAATCTTACAGTACATAAGCATTGAAAGCAGCACTTACCATCAACTTCAATGCCTTTTGGCACAAAGGGGACAGAACCAGTAGCGATAATTATGTCTTTTGCTGTTATAACTTGGTCAGAGAACCCAACTTTTCCATACTTCACCTTTTGTGGACCCTAAAAAGATCCACATTACATCAGTATCAACATCACAACCAGCATGCAATTATATTTAAAGTAATGCAATAAACTAAAGGTGTAAGGTAAAAAATGTACAAATATGTGCTATTATACAGTCTACAATAAATAAAAATATCTATTTTACAGAATCTATATGAAAGCATGCTATTATTTACCAAAATAGTTCCAACGCCTGACAATATGTCCACACCAAGAGCTTTCAGTGAATTAGTCAAGTTATTACGAATTTTTGTAGCAAGATTATTTGCATGATCGGCTACACCCTGTCTGTCATACCCAGCAGCTGAAACCTATGTGGAAATTATAAGATGTCAGGGAAATATGAAAGAAGTAAATAGTTTCACTTAATATGATCACAGATAGTATATTGTGTAGCCACTAGAGGAGAGGACCATAGACACCTTGAACAAGGAACATACAGGAATTCAAGCACCATGACCTGACTAGCAGATCTGAGTGCCGCAACTACAGAGTTGGTTAATTGAAAGTGCTCCATAAGTGTATTATGCATGCTAAAAAGAACAGTACAGAAGAAGCAATAAATAAAGAAAATTTTAAACTATGAAGTTTTAGAGTTAGGACTTTTTTAGACTGCAATATGCTACTCTATGACATTACAATAATAATAATAATAAAATGCTTGTTTATCTGCCATAATGCAAGCATATGTTGGTGATAACATAAGAAAATATAAAAATATTTCCTGTACAAACTACAAAAAGAAGTTCTGTATCCGGAAATTAAAAGTTTTCGATCACCCAGAACATTGAAAAGTATTAGGATTTTTAGAACGACAAAAGCAATGCCAAGTAGAAAGTGCAATGCAGAAAAAGAATTGTGCAATAAGAAACCGACACTTAGGATGTACCTCAAGACTGCAAAGAAGTGTACAAAATACAAACCAGCATGCATTTAAAAACGGTTAAACAATCATTACTTTGTCCAAGAAAGGAATATATGATACATAATTTGTGTTTGCACATATTAATTCAACTTTTAGGTGCATAAACACTGGGGAAAGAGTGATTGCTACATTACCTGCAAACCCAGAGCTTTCAAGTGATGCTCACTTTGAAGCTCACGCATCCGACCACTCACAGCAAGAAGAGCTTTAGAAGGAACACAACCTCTATTTACACATGTGCCTCCAACCACATCTCCCTCAATTATGGCCGTTTTCAATCCCTACAGCCATTATTTGTCAACCTATTGGCTCATATGAATCTCAGAGAAGGAATAAAAGAAACAAAAGAGAAAAAAAGATATTCCACTCAAAATGCACTAAGCAAGTGTATATTACTAACTCCACGGATAGTAATAAGGAATCAATTCAAACCATAGAGTCAATGTAGGGAAAAAAATTCACCTAGCAACAAGTGTAAAGATAGAAAATATTATCCTAAAAAGCAGTTTATGAGAGACAGAAATATTTTTTTTTATAAATGAGAGAAACAGAAATATTCTTCTGCTTTTCTTTTCTTTTTTTCTTTTTTTGTGTGTGTGTGTGTAGATGCAATAGCATCTGCTATGCTCAATTGTAAACCATAATAGAAAATCGACGCATGATAAATGGTCTCCCTGACATTTCTACAAAGACAGTACTTCTAGCGAATACTATGCAGAACACCTTTCGGAGGAGGTCTAAAACTACAAATGCATATTGCAAGTCCACATGTAAATACACAAAAAAAACAGCGTTTCCAGGGCGAACATTTTCATTTTTCAGTAAATAGAAATAGAGCCATTCCATACACGATTAGGTTCTCAGTTCCTATCCATTAGAAGCAGGTCATTCGAGTGGAAGTTGAAACAGCAGTACTAGAGGTCTGGAACCACAATCATTAAGCACGCTGATTGAAACTCCACTTCATCAGCTAACAATTATTCTTAGTGATGACATCTCTCCTAATAATAGCTTCACTTCTATCTTGGAAGCCCTCTTCTTTGTTCCCATCTTACAAAATTAGAGACAGAGAAGGGGAATAAATGAAGTAAGATAACTAAGAGTCAAGGCATCAAAGTAAGCATTCAGTATGAAGTAACTAACAACAACATTTCAAATGCTATATTAGCTAGTCACTACGTAGCCAATTCAACTAAACAAAAGCAACAAACTCTGCATTTTCATGTCAAAGAAGCACAAAAGTAAGTCCGCTATGAACGATATATAGATCTTAGCGCTTCCAATAACCAGTTTCATTGCCAACTGAGCTAAACCAACGTTAACAAGCTCTAATTTCAAGATCCAGTCAAGGAAACAAGGCAGAAAACCTTCTCTACGGCATGAAGTGCAGCTCCGTGACCTCCGACACCAGCTCCAATTATGACTAGATCGTAGTCAAAGCCTTTCGAAGGAACTCCGTTGTCCTTCAACGAAGCAGAGAACTTCTTATAGAACCTCCGCTGTGACAATGCAACTCGACTAGAACCATGAGGTTTTGTAATAGATAACCCCAAAGCCTCTCTTCTGAGGCCACAGAAACGGAAACTTGAAGGCTTAGAAGCATTGGTGGAGAATGATCCGACTGCGCGATCGGATCTGGCAACGGCGGGTGAGGAAGGAGAAACGGTGGAGAGAGATATCAAAGCCTGCATTTTCTTTAATTCTTGGATGCACGTCGGAAGATTGGTTTCACTTTTCAGGCGAGAAACGAGAGAAGAGATTTGAGAAAGAAATGAAAAGGGGCTCAGAATCAATATGGTTTAAGGGGGGGTGGCTTTTTGCTTGCAGCAGAGGCGGAGTTATCGAAGTGTGGTAGATAAACTACTCTTTCGCTGCTTACTAACGAAACTATATTTCGCCACTTCTCCTCCGGTCCGGTCCGCCCTTCGGCGCGCGCTCTCTCCCTCTCTCTCTCCCCACTTCGAATTTGGATTAATGGGCATATGGGCTGCAACATGATCCGATCTTGAATTTGAACCTGGATTAGGTCATTTGGGTTCGATCCGACTTGAATTTGTACTCGATCCTTCGTCGGATTCAGATGTCAATTTAACCATAATCAATTTGAATGATTTTAAAATGAGGTCCATTTATTGATTGATTTAAGTTTGCATAATTTTTAATTTAACTTTTTGTATTATGAAACGATACAGAATTAAAATTCTTCAGAACTGGGTGGAAGTGTGGAACTTGGGATTTAGATATACCTAACTAGATTTTATTAATATGAGGGGAGAAAAGGATGATTCTCAAGTCTCAACTGATGAATATTTACATCATTTACTAGTCATTTGTGCATTTTGCAGCTATTTTGGATACAAGCAAACAAAGGCTCCAATCATCCTTCAAACGGATCGGACCGGATTCGGTAAATGGTATATCCGGTCCGATCTGATAAGAAATTCCATCCATTTGAATTCGAATACCTTATTGGATATCTGATTTGATTAAATTTGTAATAAAAATTGTATGATGTAATAAAAATAATATATTATAATATATATTATATAAATAATATATATAATATAATATTTCATAACTAATAGATTGGATTGGGATATATTCAAATTCGACCTGTTTCCTAAATGGATCAACCTTTTCTATTCGATGATCAAGGAAGTATGCAAATCCGTATTTGAATTTGGAATTTTGGATCAGATCCAATTAACTTATTCGCAGCCCTACAATCGTCAAAAGTTAATGTTGTCAACAAACCCATATAGCAGAATACAGAATTATGGGGTGAAGAATGGATGCTTAGACCTTATCCCAAGAGACCTTTATATAGATTAATGAAAATACAATATTTATAAAGAGGCCCTTCTGAGTAACAGAATATAATTACATTTGTAGAATTGAAGAAAAAATAATAAAATATGCATCAATTAGATACAATACAATATTAGTGAGTTTCTTCACAAATATAGCAATGGTAGAATTAATGGTACAAAACTGGCAGCAAAGTTCGAATGTGGACCAAACAGAACTGTTAGGTAAGTGGATGGTGTTTGCCCCGTTTATTTGGGATAACAGAACAAGGCTGTTATCAAAGTAGTTAAGCCAAACCCAATAAGAATTCAAGATTGGAGCTATTAGTACCTACCAAACTCTTGCACCCAAAGACCTCCACATTAGTATTCCTATGCTGCAAAATAAAGCAACAGTCATATGCATGACAACACTTGTTTTTCCATTTATATTGATGGTGTAAATAAATATTGTTCATCATGACTGCGATGGCAATGAATGTATCAAATCAAAGGCATAGAAATACCCATGGTGATACACAAGTCAACTAATACTCACGACGAGTTTACAATTCGGCATGAACCTATAATGAGTTTAAAGTCACCACAGATCTGCGATGAATTTAAAGTCATCACAGACTTGCAAAGAACTCAAAGCCACAGTAGACATACGACGAGTTCAAGGTCGTCATGAACCTTCTATGAGCTCAAAGACATCGCAAACCTGCGATGAACTCAAACCATCACGAACTGACGATGAATGAAAATACAACGATTAGCTAAAATCGTTCATGACAGGACATCCAGTAAGATTAAGTAGGGCACGTCACTACGTCAGGCTAACCCTGACACCACTCATGCCACACCAATATAAGAGACCCGCAAAAGGAAGTAACACACATGTAATATGAGAATCAAAGATCCCCTGACAACCGATACTGAATCAAATATCCCATTTCCAAATAGGAATCAAATTCTTTTGGCTCCTTCCCTTCAGAACCTCAGTATCTCTCCCTATAAAAAGAGGCATAAATCATAACGAACACATAACTCTGTCAATAGAAACTCGTAGCCTACGCTTACTCTCAGCCTTGCTTCATCCTTCAAGAAAACCACTACATTTAGCCTTACCATACCACTCACAGCTGGCTCTTTTGTAAATTTGCATAAACCCGCAATAAGAGATGTTAATTTTTTGCCATCCAACTCTAACCGTGGAAATTGGATACCTTTGCATTGCTTAATAGTTAGTACAAGCTGAATGCGGGCTCTCCTTTGTGCACTAACTCAAGCACATGTTCTTGGGAAACACAAGATTCGAATCTTTGTGGTTGCCCAAAATATAAATAGGGGTGAGCAATAAAAACCGAAATAGCGAACTGAATTCAAAATCAATCGAAATCGAATTGAACATCCAATTTAACCTAATCGACCTATTTATATGTATATTTATATATATTATATATTTTTTTATATTATAAATTAATAAATATATATTATATACAAATATATATTTATAATATATAATATATTATTTATTATTTAAAATATAACATTATATATATTTCTAGTTTTTATAATATATTTTGTAAATATAAAAAAATTGAAAAACCATCGAATCAAACCAACAATTAGCTGATTGGCACTGTTATGGCCATCGGTTTTAAAAACTGGTTTCAATTAACATATCCAATAACACATAGATCCAATGTTTTAAAAAATGACTCAAAACTGGAACTATTATGGCCATCGATTTTTTTTTCGGGTTGATGGTTTGATCATTTGGTTCGAATAGACAATCTATTATGACAAAAAAAATTAAAATAAAAAACAGCCAAAAACCATTGAACGGGTCAAATAGATTGACGATTCAACTGCCCTAGTCAATAGGTCATTGACCAATTCAACGATTATTTGTCAGGGACCAAGTTTGGGATAAAACAAAACTAATTGCTTAGATGATTCTCAGGCCAAACGATCCGACCATCTGAGTCAACAGTGGTTCAAAAGCCATGCATAAATTATTTATTAGTTTAGTGGCATCAAAATTTATTTTCAATTTGTCTCGCTTTGGGGGGATCCATTTTACTAAGGGCGGAGCCAAGTATACGGGTCCTTGGCCCCCCAAACCTTTTGTTAAATCATTATTTATATAGGGTTATTGGGGCAAAATGTAATAAATTGGGTCCCCTCCCCTCCCCCCCCCACCAAAAAAAAAAAAAAAATCTTGAATTAAAACATAAAGGATCATACTCTAACTCTCCTCCAACCCCCAAAATAAGAAAAAATGAAATTATTTATTTTTCTTTAAAAAATATGTAATAGATTCAAACCTTCTCAAACAAATTTTCCCTATACCCTACTTCTTCTGCTCCCTATCTCATTTTCCTGTTCAACTTGCTCCCCCTCCCATCCCAAAAAAAATCCTGGCGCCACTACATTTTACCCATATGTTTGGTTTTTCATGCCTTTCCTTATATTGATTCATCTTCCTTTGGGCTTCGATATATTCTCTACAAATTAGTAATGCTTGATCTATGATTCGGGTGGGTTATAATTCTCGTTTTTGAATATTTTTTCATTTCTATTTTTCTATGGGCACTACATGGTATAACCTATTTTTCTCCGACATCGTATCCGATTCTTTTAGGTGTTTGTTTATGAATTTCATCCAACCATTCTATAATGCTTTGGTGTTTTTTCTAATTCGGCCTACAATATTATTACCCATTGTTCATCTTCACCGTACTTGGTCTTGCTATCTCGTAGTTAAAGAAGATGTGCATTGAATCCTCTGCCTCTCCACATATTTGGCAATCAGGATGTTAGAACTCTATCTTTGGAGGGCACATTATATTGTTAATTTTTTTCATTGCATTTCATTTGGCTTTTCCTCATTATTAGCAATGAAAACGGGGCGGGTTTGGGGTGGGGAGTACATTCCTCATCGGAGACCCGAATCCCCGAATTCCCCATCGGCGATGATGACGAAGGTTGGTGGTCGGTGGTCGGTGAATTGGTGACGAAGATGAAGTCTCTTCCTCAATTCTCTGGCCTCTATCAAGATTTGAGACTCGAATATCTCTTCCTCTCCTCTATTCGATGTCCGACGGGCAAGTGGGCAGAAGTGATAGTTAGCGATGGCGGTCGGTGGTCGACGAATCGACAACGAAGAGAATTATAGGGTTTACTAGTTCTGTGGTTCAGTCGCCTCTCTTGAGTATTGACTCTGTCGAAGAACGAAGACTGGTTTAGTCGAGGGTTAAGGGTTTTCTAACTTTTCTTGATTTCTTCGAGTTATGTTTTAGTTTTTACTGTTTTATGAATAAATTAATAATTATTATACTTATATAATATTATATATTATATAATATATATATAATACTAATCGGGGATGGGTCGGGTCAGGGATTGCATTCCCTGTCCCCATCCCATCCCCGACTCCGACCCCGCCAAGGTAGCCCCCATCCCCGACCCGATGGGGTCGAGGAGCCCGGGTACCCGTCGGGGACAGGGAAAATTGCCACCCCTACTCATTATTCATAATCTCATTGGTAGATTTTGCTGTAAGTTCCCCACTAGGTTCCCCACGTTATCTCACCATCTTTATCATCTAAGGGAAGTACTATCGATTTAATTTTATGTATCACTTCCTTTGAGAGTAGTTGTTTCATTTTAACTTGGTCCCAACTTCTGGTCTCATTGGAGATTATTTCACTTACTGTGAATTCTCCACAATCCCAGTTATATTGTGGGTGTTATGTATGGTATCTATAGCTAGGGTGATTAAACATTCGTCCTTTCATAACTTGCACCTCCTGCCATTTTGTCACGGGGGTCGTTCTACAGCGGAAGAAACCCGTGCGATGTCCAGGCCAAGGTAGGCCAGGACAAGCCTTTGTGTGATGCGAGGCTAGGAGTTGCTTGATGAGATGGCTCCACCAAGGTCAGTAGCACTGGATCAAGTCACATGGCCGGGGGCACTTGGCTGGCTCTGGCCATCCATGGGAGGCGCCTCTTACGTGCTAAAGGGGGAAGGCCATGATGTGAGGCGACTGTGCGCCAAAGAGAGGTGACTGGGCACCAATGTGATGGGTCTCCTGTATGCCGATGATATGGGCACCTGTGTGCCATCATGAGAGGCAACCACTTGGGCCGGAACACACCCGTGCGCTATGGGCAACGTGATAGCTCATTCAGCTTGGGCAAGGAGCTGCCGTGGTGAAGGGTCATGCTTGAGCCAGGCCCGCATGCCAAGCCTCCCTTGAGTGTCGGTAGCGCAGTGCCGGTCCATGCACTGTCCCCATGAGCATGTGTGCACCCATGAGGAACCCTGGTAGCCCTGCTAGCCATTAACCAGGGCCGCCCCACAAGGGAAGTTGGTCTAGGAGTGCCAAGGTTAGGCACCCAAGGAGGTCGACCACCCCTCCTTAAAGAGTACGTTAAGCTTTTGGTGGTCTGCCTGAAAATAACATCAATTCTCCCAAAAATCTTACAGGCGAAAATGACGATGGTGTCCCTTAACGTAAGCCCGCCAAGCGTAGGTAAGGCTAAGCCTGTGTCAGACCGTAACAGGCTACCCCACTCAATCCATTGTCATCCTCGACAATGGCTCCTTCTGTGAATGGGCGTCTGTGTCTCGCGCCATCCACTTGTTTGCTAGTTTTTTGGCTCGCCTAGCCAACCCGGATGTTGCCTATGTTGGTGTCCATTTATGGGGACGGAACCATTTCACCATGCCGGCCTACCTGGACTTCACCCCCTGTGTTGAGGTTACTCAAACCGCGCGATAGCTATGCCGTTGAAATGTGTGAGAAGGGCCCTCGAAGAAATTGGATGTGTGCTTTGCGGAGGTCCGCCCCATGTATCATCTTTACCTCAAGGCTCAACCATTTTCTTGGTAGCTTTTCGGTGGTGCTACCGAACACACTGTGATAGGTCTACTCTTGCTGTTGGCAATGTGTCTTGGGTACCCTTTCACCATGCTGGCCTACAGACTTCACCTCACCGTGTGCGGGTTACTCAAACCTAGTCCATGGCTTATGCTCTTTTGGCCCTCGAAACTACACTTCGCCTCGCTGACTCAGGCTATCTCTTCGCTCTGAGGGGGCCCCAATGTGCTGCTGCCTCATGGAGATCTGACCGCTTTGTGTGCGAGTGGTGGCAACTTTTACCCATGATGTTGCCGAACACGCACTCGCCTTGTGATGAGCTGTTGCTGCTGCGCAAGTGTTCCGCCTTGTTGTTGAACTGAGCATGTCCTCCGATGCTTTGCCTGTGTAGGGCCGCCATGTTCCAACGGCTAGTGTACCCACATTCCTATCATTCCAATATTGTGGCTTCAACCAAGGACCCGTTTTGTACAAAACTGCCACTTTAGTGATATTCCTTGACCAACCGTCGACACCAACCAATTTCGGATTGCTGTCCCTGCCTTAGTAGTGCCTCAGGCAAAGCTATGGAACAATGGCCCATCCGTCATGAGACCAAGATGTAGGCGCACCGCCCACAACTCACTAAAATGAACAACAACCGATGTCCATGAGGAAGCATGGCACTCCCCCACTCAAACTACCACAATATGCCTTCCATGAAAAGGCTCACGCGTCTGCCCCCGCATGAGTACAGCGACCAATGCGTCTACCCCCACAAGGGCGCTGTTTTAGGGTCATTGGAAAGGGGACATGAGGAATGGCCTCTTGCCAGACCTGATATGCACTGCTGCTTGCTTGAACCCGAGTGGAAGTGCTAGGGACCACACCCCATGATGTACTGCTTGTCGAGATGACTGCTTCAACTGGCTCTGAGCTAATATGATCTGATACCAACTGCGGCAGCAGTTGGCTAGCTTGCTCTGATACCAACTGTCACGGGGGTAGTTCTACCGCGGAAGAAACTCGTGCGGCGTCCAAGCCAAGGTAGGCCAGTAGGGCTGTTCACGGGTCGGGTTGGGTCGGTTTATTGAGATTTTTCCAACCGACCCGACCTGGTCGGGTTACCTGAAATTGAAACTGAAACCGACCCTGTGTTAAACAAAACCGACCTGGTCGGTTTGAGTCGGGTTGGGTCGGTTTTGGTTGGTTTCGGCTCTAAGTTCAACCATGGTAATAAATTGGTAGATTTGAGAAAGAAGACTGAAATTTGATGTAAAAAAGGACACATAATTCTATTAGAGAAAGAAGACTGTAATTGGTAGGGGGTGGACCAAGTTAGAATAAAAGTTATCAAGAAAATAGAAAGTCAAACTATATTAGAGAAAGAAGACTAAAATTTGTATATTTCAAGAAACCTTCTAATCTAAGTAAAAAAGGACACCTAATTCTAATTGTAATTGGTTGCCTATTTGGTGTAAAAGACCATAAAAACTAGGATCCTTTTATTCTTTTCTTTAAACTTTTCCAAAAAAATTCATTGTCTAGTTGTCTTACAATACTTGCCATTAATGTCATTCCTAACTAAAAGACTATAAATTAAGTTAGGTTGTAATTATGATAGAGACAACTTAGTTAAGTAGGAACTAATTAGGTTGTAACTACTAACTAGGAACTAACTACTAACTACTAAGTCGGTTCGGTTCGGGTCGATTTCGGTTTTCACATATGAAAATCAAAACCGACCCGAACCATCGGTATATGATTTTTTACAACTCGAAACCGACCGGTGCTGAAGAAAACCCGGCCGACTCGGGTTGGGTCGGTTCGCGTTGGTTGGTTTGGTCGGGTTGGGTCTTCTTATGAACAGCCCTATAGGCCAGGACAAGCCTTTGTGTGATGCAAGGCTAGGAGTTGCCTGATGAGATGGCTCCACCAAGGTTAGTAGCACTGGATCATGACCTCAAGT
Source organism: Nelumbo nucifera (assembly GCF_055504915.1). Taxonomy (NCBI): domain Eukaryota; kingdom Viridiplantae; phylum Streptophyta; class Magnoliopsida; order Proteales; family Nelumbonaceae; genus Nelumbo; species Nelumbo nucifera. Next base: position 106,176,916 of record NC_142651.1, read on the forward strand.
CGCATGGCCGGGGCACTCGGCTGGCTCTGGCCGGTCCATGGGAGGCGCCTCTTACGTGCTAAAGGGGGAAGGCCATGATGTGAGGCGACTGTGCGCCGAAGAGAGGTGACTGGGCACCGATGTGATGGGTCTCCTGTATGCCGATGATGTGGGCACCTGTGTGCCATCATGAGAGGCAATCGCTTGGGCCGGAACACACCCGTGCGCTATGGGCAACCGGATAGCTCATTCATCTTGGGCAAGGGCTGGCGTGGTGAAGGGTCATGCTTGAGCCAGGCCCGCATGCCAAGCCTCCCTTGAGTGTCGGTAGCGCAGTGCCGGTCCATGCACTGTCCCCATGAGCATGTGTGCGCCCATGAGGAACCCTGGTAGCCATGCTAGCCATTAACCAGGTCCGCCCCGCAAGGGAAGTTGGTCTAGGAATGCCAAGGTTAGGCACCCAAGGAGGTCGACCACCCCTTCTTAAAGAGTACGTTAAGCTTTTGGTGATCTGCCTGAAGATAACATCAATTCTCCCAAAAATCTTACAGGCGAAAATGACGATGGTATCCCTTAACGTAAGCCCACCAAGCGGCTAAGTGTCAAACCGTAACAATTTCCTATTTGCCACATCAATCATTTTTTCAAATTCTGTATTTGATAGCAAGCACCCTTCGGATCCAACAACTCCTCTTTTTTAGCTCTTACCTCTGAAGGAAATTTGCTTTTCACTACTTCTAAGCACATTTCGTCTCATATATCCTCCATCCTATCTTCATTAGGCTGACATTGTTGCTCCATTCCAAGTTCCTAACCCGTAATAAACCATTTGTTTGAAGCCTGGTCATGATTTGCTATTTTTCTAGGCAGAGAGGTGTTTTTTTGTTCCCCAATAGGAACTTGCCTTTTAGCTTATCCATTTCCTTGATCACTTGGAAAAATGCTCATCGGGTATTGGGCTATATTGCTACTGCTTTTAGCAGAGAGGTATTTTTTGTTCTCCAATAGGAACTTGCGTTTTAGCTTATTCATTTCCTTTATCACCTGGTTGGGAAATTGGAAAAATTCTCATTGAGTATTGGGCTATATTGCTACTGCTTTTAGAAAAGCATCACTCTCTCTCTCTGTCTCTCTTTCTCTCTCTCTATTTTGATAGGAAAGGGTATCCTAATGGTGAGCAATCCAGTAGTTCCTTGTTGGAGGACAACTTAGACGTCAGGTTGATGAAGTCGATAGGCCGAGCTGTAAGAGAATAATGTCAGAGTACCCGGGGTGGACACTTCGATGCTTAAGTCAACGATGAATGGAAGAAAACAACAAAACTAGAAAGTCGAATCCTTTATATAGGTGTTGGAACTCGGTTCTGTGTCTAAAATATCCATGGATGTTGGATCTCATCTGCCTGTTATCTTCAGGGCATGTTCTTTCCACATTGGCGGCATTCGTCATCCGATCTCCTCGAGTTATACAGAGGAAGGGATCATCCACGCTATGTGGGGTTGTGCTACTGCCCGACTCAAAATCGATTGGCATGTCACTCCGAGTAAGGTCAATCTGCCTCACAAGTCGTTAGATTGGCAGGTCGGCTGGCTACTTGGACCTCTGGCTGCCTGGGCCGAAGGAGAAGTCCAGATCGGCCTTCGACCTTCTTTACCGAGTGGTATGTGCTGCCTCCTTGTCAGTATCCTCAAGTCAAGATATTTGTGATACGTGGTTCCTATGTGATACCAGGCAATTTGGATATGTGACGTATCGTTCCATGATAGGTCAACCAAATCACCCCTCATCTCCTCCCCCACACATCAAGAAAACAAATATACAAAAGATCCTTATTCCTACTAGTCTCACCCTAACCTTCATTAACGAGCCAGTCTAGCTTTCCTGCATGCAAGAGACTATTAGCAACACAAATAGAAAAAAGAGGGGAATGAAGAGAAGCTAAACTAAGATTAACGGACTCCGTTGGAGCAGATAGAACTTCGTGCATCAGTCAATCAGCCACTTGGTTTGCCTCCGGATAGATATGCATATATGCTAGACCTCTTCGAAACTCATCCTTTAACTTGATGCAGTTCTTGATGATGTGTCTTATTTTCCAAGGAATTGGGAACTTCTGCTTGAAACAGGAAATAACAAGGTTGAAATCACCTTCGATAATGATAGGATAATCTCTAAAATTCAAGGCCAAATTATGGGCTTTCCAAGCCACCCAAGTTTCTGCAATGTTAATTGAAGCAGTGCCAAGCTTGTAAGCCTTGATGTCTAAGACTTTCCCGAAATGATCTTTAGCAATGCTCACAACCGAGCAACCCCCCCTCCCCCATTAAGTTGATCTTGATATGATCGATATTGGGAGATTTTTAAATAAGTGTCTTCCAAGATTTATCCACTTTATCAATATTGGTCTCAACATGCCTTTCATTGTATTCTCTAAACAGATCAAGGGCCTTGTCAATAACTGGTTGAAGTGGGGCAACCACTTTTTTGGCACTTTCTGATTTCTATTTTTCCATATTTTTCACAGAATACATATTATTTTTTCTTTTTCCATTATAATAGTTTATAATGCAACAAGCTTTTAGCCATCTCATGGGCCTCAAGCGCAGCCCATCTCAAAAGCGTTCCCCGTCGATTTCAGAAAAGCCTTCCTCTTGAATCTTTTGGCGGAAAAATTGTTTCGGGGATAAATCTAGAAACATTTCCTTTAATTTCATTCTTTCAAAATAGTTTTGGTGTCACCAATGTTGAAATAAAAGCCTATTTAATAACCTCGCCTAATATTACTTGTCCATGCTTCAAGCCTAAAAAAGGGAGAATGACGGTTCAATCCAGAATCAGAATTTTTAGACCTAAAGTATAGTTGAGTTGGGTACCACCACATTGATATATAAAAAGGGATTTTTAACATTTTAAATGTTTATAATTCTACAGTACAAATAAAAGATCTGCATGGGGCATATCCTTACTTCTCCAGAAAAAAAAAAACGAAAAAAAATACAAATAAACTTATTACAAATTTCTAAATTTCACTGCAAACTGAACTAGCACCAACCTCAACTGTAATTTGGGCCTAGGAATTCTCACCATGGCTGAACCGTCATTCTCCCCCCCCAAAAAAAAAGTTCAGAGTAACGCATGGCCGGCCTCAGCACCATTATTAGACCGTGATGTTGTGTACTTTAAATAAATTTCTATCCAAATATTTCATTGTCACGTACAAACAAAACCATTGAATCCAGATTTCTTCTTTTTTATTTTTTTTTTATTTTTTGCTAATTTTGGGAACAATAATGTAAAACGACCGTTAGATGGCGTGATGGAAGATGGAATATCCATTGGACTACATAATACATACACACAAATAGACATCATATACAATCATATCAGTTAGGTTCCAATCTGCATTATAATTACACCATGCACCGCCCAATCCTAACCCAACCTAGATTTCTCAAGCCCAAGCCCAAATGTTCCCAAAAAATAGAATCAATTCTTGGGTCGTTTCACAATCAAGACGGGACACTTGGCGTGCTTTGCACAGTAATCGCTCACACTACCTAGAACAGTCCTGCACACACAAACACAGAAGAAATTAGTCGATTACAATCCATTTAGCGTTGAATACGAACATGGACAAACGCAAATTGCTACGCACCTCTTGAAGAAGCCATAGCCATGGCTTCCCATGACCAACAGGTCAGCTCCGAATTTCTCCACCGTCATACATATCACCTCCCTCGCATCTCCGCTCCCCACTTTCTTCTCTACTTTGATCTGCATCATTAAATTGATTAAATTTTTAGTTTTTAACTCCTATTTTCAAAGAAAACATTTGGTTTAATCATAGAAACTTACGTTGCTGTGATTCTTGAAAATCGCTTCAGCTCTCTCCATCACGGAATCGGCCAAATCTCTACTGTACTTCTCCATGGTTGCGATTACATCACTAGCGAACAAATAACCTGTGCCATCCAAAGAAGAGTAGACGGGAGGAGGGGGCTTTGCGTAGAGGAGGATGAGGGTAGTCTGTGCATCTGGAGGAATGAGGTTTTTGAGACACCAAGACAGCGCGTACATGCTCTCCTCGCTCTCGTCCACCGCAACCATTACCCTCCGCTCTTTCGCTTCAAAATCAGCCATCGGAAGCCGGATCCCTGAATCTGCTTCGACAAACAAGAGATTGTTGTGTTGACGACAAAAATAAAACCGAGTGTGCTAGAACTGATAACTATGCAGAAATGGTGTTCGATGAATGGTTTCTTATAGAAGGTGAATTGGTTTGGCGGTTTCTGGTTTTGGTTCCGCAGATTTTCGTTCTGGCTGCGGACCTGCGGTTTTGAGAGCGAACGGAATACAATGGTTTTTGAGATTAAGTTAATTCTAGTTGGAGCAAGTTGTTGTCCTTGTTGTCCCCACACACACGGTCACACGGTGTCAGCGTCAACACTGATGAACTCATTGGAAGGATTGAAAGAACCTTTTATTTTAACTTTTCTTCGACAAAATATCTGTTGATTCTGTTACATGTATTGATTCAACATGCTGTCCGATGCAGTGTCTTACTTGTTAACCGTCTGATCGGTGTCCAAAGGGAATTATGCTGATACAGGGTGTTTATTGATGTATTTTGTTAAGTAGATTCCAATCCCAAACGAAGTTAAAAGAAAACTATTTGCAAGTCATTCAAGTTGCTCAAAAGTTTTCGCTTTCCCTGTATTATTTAGCCGAATTCCATCCAAATAATCAAGCTTAATATATAGGCGGCTTAGGTCTATATATTATTTTCCTGCCCTGCCACTAAAAAATATAAGCTCAATTGTTAAATTGAACTGAGTTTAAATAGTATGAATCTCACAAATCTAATCAAATTTATATATAATGTTTTTAATTTTATATGTATGATTATATATAATTTTTATTTTTATGTAAATCTTAATTCACCATTAAGAATTAAAATAGTCTAATATTTAACTCAGCTTGGCTCCTATATACTCCTACATGTAACGTTATTTAAATTTAGAAAAAGAAGTAGACCAATAGAGTCTTCTAGTAAATGATAAACACAGCAAATGAAAGATGAAAGAATCTTCTAGAGATCTATGCCACAAATTGCTTTGGCCTAAAAATGGCCCGATAAATTCTTCCCGTTCTTGTTCGCTCAAAGTTGTATGTAACCTTTTTCGTATAGGAATTATGTCATTAAACATCTATTCAACTTTCAATTGAAAATTATAGTTCATCTCACCTTACAAAATTTTATTTATTTATTTTTTTTTACAAAATCCCCCTTTATCAGTTTATCACCCATCTACACCTTTCAAATTGTATCAAATTTGATAGGTGGGGAATCAAGAATTTGCCCTTCATTTTATTCTCAGCATTTTCTAATAGATAAAGACAAATTTTTGCCCTGAATATTAATAAGAGATAATATTTTTATAAAATAACTTTTTTTTGAAAAATATCAATAGCAATGATACTGTTCATCGCAGGATACTTAAGCTTGAAGAGAACGGGTTGTTCTTGGCGGTTTTCCGTTCCGATGAAACATCACGTCCGAATACACTGTTCATCGACGCTCTTGAAGCAGGTAATGGACGAAATGAAATATCACGTCCTCTCCTTATGCGACGAAAACATCATGGAGGTAGGAACATGGCCGCCTGCTTGTTCTTAGCGGTAAAAGACAGAAAATCTGGAACGGTAAACCAGGTTCCCCGTACTGGTAGAGATGCCTGCTTGTTCTGAAGGAATCTATAAGGTTCGTCCGTTACGAGGAAACGGAGAACCTGGTTTTCCGTTACCTTACGGATAACTGGTTTATCGACGAAATCAGGCTCGTTACTAAATCAGGTTCGTCCGTTACCTACTTTCGTCCGTATAGGAAAACGTAGGTATCTCAACATTGCTCGTGCTGGTTTCATCCATTTCTGATTTACTGTTAGTGATTTTCGGTTTTCCGTTTTTTCGGGAATAAGAAAGCGATAAACAGTGTCATTGCCTTTCTTTGATATTTTAAAAAAAAGTTAATACTTTATTATTTTATAAAAAAATTATCTTTTATTAATATTCAGAACAAAAAATTGTCCTTTTTTACTAATTGTGATTTACATTTACTTGAGCACCTAAAACTGTACATTATGATGGTGTTGCCAATTTTGTTCTTCAAAACAAGAGCAACTGTCACGTCACCTCTTTTCTTTTGGATTCGAGAAAAATGAAATAATAAATGTTGAACACCCCATAAACTGATCATGGTTTTGATAAATGTAGTTTCTTGGCCGTTTCTCATGCTTTCAGAATTTTTTCTGTATAATATCAATTTGTTTGGATGTCGAGAAAAAGTATAGAGTCTACACATTGTATACTTCATTTGTTTTTGTTTGAAGTACAATTTTATTTGCATTAATATATTTATATAAATACATGAAAGGAATTGAGACTTGTTACTTACCAAACGCTCTTGGCACCAACCTCACAGCAACATTCCATCATTTATTAGAAACATTTTCCTATAAATAATAACATATAAATATGGTAAATGTTCCTGATATACGGCTGGGGTATGTTGTGACTTGTGAGATTGGTTTGAGAAGTGATTTGTGAGGAGAAAATTCGTACTTACAAGAGCGTAAATGATAAAAATGCAAAATTCTGATTCATTTGGCATTTGGATTTCATTTTATTTTGAGTCAAATTTCTTAAACTATTCCTGTTTATGGGAATTGTTGCTGCAAATCGTAACAGAGGCACATGAAAATTCATTTCTGCCCTTACATTGAAAAGCAATTTACGAGCATTTTTTTTTATCGAAACAAAAACACATTTGCCTTTAGATGAAGCTCCCGTTTCTTCGTGCACATCAGATCGGGCTCCAGATTTGAGTTCAAAGCTTGCTGGACGATCTCAGGCTCTAGATTTGAGTATTCTTGGGAGAAACCCTAAAAAGATGCCGGTGGTCGGAGAGAGTGGGAGTCACACATCAGACCAGGCTCCAGATTTGAGTTTAAACTTGAAGCTCGTTAGACGATCTCAGTTCGAGATCTGAGTATTCTTGGGAGAAATCCTATGCTCAGGTTCGCCCGAGGTTATGCTCAGGCCAAGACACACGCCTCGTTGAATGCCCAAGGCTATGCCAGAAAGCGGCTCGAAGAGTGAAAGAGCGAAAGAGCAAAAGGGAAACAGAGAGAGAGAGATTGGGGGAGCAACCATAAAAAAAAAAACTGCTGCTTGAAGTTGTAGCTGCGATGGCGTTGACACGAAGAGAGGCATGTCAACGCAGCTAAATGCTTTTGAGGTCCATTTAGCTTCCCATGCACCCAAATTCCTTTGTGTTGCTGAACAAAGAAACCTTATAGAAGTACTCTACAAAAAGGCGAGAAACTCCGCCAGTCCTCCCTGGAAACCCAAGAGGTTCTGCGGAATTTCGTACAAGGTCTTAAGCATTCCGCTCTCGTACTCTTGAGAAGAAGAAGAGTCGTGAGACGTTGTGAGATCTCTTCCATGTATGGTTCGAGTTCAGGGGTTGAAAATGACCTGAGAGAAAAGGGTGATAGGAAGGGAACAAGAAGAGAAAAAGAGAATGAGGAAAGAACATAAAACGAAAATAGGAAAAGAGGGAGAAGAGGAGAGAGGGGGAAATGGAAACCAAAATATCTCCTCTTGATGTCGAGAGCAAGAAGAAAGTGAACAGTCGGTAAGCGTTGAGCTTCGATCTTGTTTCAATGCTTCGAATCCTGGGATAAGTTGCTTAACCCATGTCTATTTCGGTGAAGGTCATGGCGAGAAGGTCACCTCACCCCAGGGACCCATATCCTCACCGGCGTTA